>NC_079200.1:470894-534443 GCF_029499605.1 Hyla sarda
TTATGGCTCAGGTAATGTACACGTTATGGCTCAGGTAATGTACACGTTATGGCTCAGGTAATGTACACGTTATGGCTCAGGTAATGTACACGTTATGGCTCAGGTAATGTACACGTTATGGCTCAGGTAATGTACGCGTTATGGCTCAGGTAATGTACACGTTAGGGCTCAGGTAATGTACACGTTAGGGCTCAGGTAATGTACACGTTATGGCTCAGGTAATGTACACGTTATGGCTCAGGTAATGTACACGTTATGGCTCAGGTAATGTACACGTTATGGCTCAGGTAATGTACACGTTATGGCTCACGTAATGTACACGTTATGGCTCAGGTAATGTACACGTTATGGCTCAGGTAATGTACACATTATGGCTCAGGTAATGTACACGTTATGGCTCAGGTAATGTACACGTTATGGCTCAGGTAATGTACACGTTATGGCTCAGGTAATGTACACGTTATGGCTCAGGTAATGTACACGTTATGGCTCAGGTAATGTACGCGTTATGGCTCAGGTAATGTACACGTTATGGCTCAGGTAATGCACGCGTTATGGCTCAGGTAATGTACGCGTTATGGCTCAGGTAATGTACGCGTTATGGCTCAGGTAATGTACACGTTATGGCTCAGGTAATGTACACGTTATGGCTCAGGTAATGTACACGTTATGGTTCAGGTAATGTACACGTTATGGCTCAGGTAATGTACACGTTATGGCTCAGGTAATGTACAGGTTATGGCTCAGGTAATGTACACGTTATGGCTCAGGTAATGTACGCGTTATGGCTCAGGTAATGTACACGTTATGGCTCAGGTAATGTACACGTTATGGCTCAGGTAATGCACACGTTATGGCTCAGGTAATGTACACGTTATGGCTCAGGTAATGTACACGTTATGGCTCAGGTAATGTACACGTTATGGCTCAGGTAATGTACACGTTATGGCTCAGGTAATGTACACGTTATGGCTCAGGTAATGTACACGTTATGGCTCAGGTAATGTACACGTTATGGCTCAGGTAATGTACGCGTTATGGCTCAGGTAATGTACGCGTTATGGCTCAGGTAATGTACATGTTATGGCTCAGGTAATGTACACATTATGGCTCAGGTAATGTACACGTTATGGCTCAGGTAATGTACACGTTATGGCTCAGGTAATGTACACGTTATGGCTCAGGTAATGTACACGTTATGGCTCAGGTAATGTACACGTTATGGCTCAGGTAACATACATGTTATGGCTCAGGTAATGTACACGTTATGGCTCAGGTAATGTACACGTTATGGCTCAGGTAATGTACACGTTATGGCTCAGGTAATGTACACGTTATGGCTCAGGTAATGTACACGTTATGGCTCAGGTAATGTACACGTTATGGCTCAGGTAATGTACACGTTATGGCTCAGGTAATGCACACGTTATGGCTCAGGTAATGTACACGTTATGGCTCAGGTAATGTACACGTTATGGCTCAGGTAATGTACACGTTATGGCTCAGGTAATGTACACGTTATGGCTCAGGTAATGTACACGTTATGGCTCAGGTAATGTACACGTTATGGCTCAGGTAATGTACACGTTATGGCTCAGGTAATGTACAGGTTATGGCTCAGGTAATGTACGCGTTATGGCTCAGGTAATGTACACGTTATGGCTCAGGTAATGTACACGTTATGGCTCAGGTAATGTACAGGTTATGGCTCAGGTAATGTACACGTTATGGCTCAGGTAATGTACGCGTTATGGCTCAGGTAATGTACAGGTTATGGCTCAGGTAATGTACACGTTATGGCTCAGGTAATGTACACGTTATGGTTCAGGTAATGTACTCGTTATGGCTCAGGTAATGTACGCGTTATGGCTCAGGTAATGTACACGTTATGGCTCAGGTAATGTACACGTTATGGCTCAGGTAATGTACACGTTATGGCTCAGGTAATGTACACGTTATGGCTCAGGTAATGTACAGGTTATGGCTCAGGTAATGTACGCGTTATGGCTCAGGTAATGTACACGTTATGGCTCAGGTAATGTACACGTTATGGCTCAGGTAATGTACACGTTATGGCTCAGGTAATGTACACGTTATGGCTCAGGTAATGTACACGTTATGGCTCAGGTAATGTACGCGTTATGGCTCAGGTAATGTACACGTTATGGCTCAGGTAATGTACACGTTATGGCTCAGGTAATGTACACGTTATGGCTCAGGTAATGTACTCGTTATGGCTCAGGTAATGTACACGTTATGGCTCAGGTAATGTACACGTTATGGCTCAGGTAATGTACACGTTATGGCTCAGGTAATGTACACGTTATGGCTCAGGTAATGTACAGGTTATGGCTCAGGTAATGTACACGTTATGGCTCAGGTAATGTACGCGTTATGGCTCAGGTAATGTACAGGTTATGGCTCAGGTAATGTACACGTTATGGCTCAGGTAATGTACACGTTATGGTTCAGGTAATGTACTCGTTATGGCTCAGGTAATGTACGCGTTATGGCTCAGGTAATGTACACGTTATGGCTCAGGTAATGTACACGTTATGGCTCAGGTAATGTACACGTTATGGCTCAGGTAATGTACACGTTATGGCTCAGGTAATGTACAGGTTATGGCTCAGGTAATGTACGCGTTATGGCTCAGGTAATGTACACGTTATGGCTCAGGTAATGTACACGTTATGGCTCAGGTAATGTACACGTTATGGCTCAGGTAATGTACACGTTATGGCTCAGGTAATGTACACGTTATGGCTCAGGTAATGTACGCGTTATGGCTCAGGTAATGTACACGTTATGGCTCAGGTAATGTACACGTTATGGCTCAGGTAATGTACACGTTATGGCTCAGGTAATGTACTCGTTATGGCTCAGGTAATGTACACGTTATGGCTCAGGTAATGTACACGTTATGGCTCAGGTAATGTACACGTTATGGCTCAGGTAATGTACACGTTATGGCTCAGGTAATGTACACGTTATGGCTCAGGTAATGTACACGTTATGGTTCAGGTAATGTACACGTTATGGCTCAGGCAATGTACACGTTATGGTTCAGGTAATGTACACGTTATGGCTCAGGTAATGTACAGGTTATGGCTCAGGTAATGTACGCGTTATGGCTCAGGTAATGTACACGTTATGGCTCAGGTAATGTACACGTTATGGCTCAGGTATTGCACACGTTATGGCTCAGGTAATGCACACGTTATGGCTCAGGTAATGCACACGTTATGGCTCAGGTAATGCACGCGTTATGGCTCAGGTAATGTACACGTTATGGCTCAGGTAATGTACACGTTATGGCTCAGGTAATGCACACGTTATGGCTCAGGTAATGCACGCGTTATGGCTCAGGTAATGTACGCGTTATGGCTCAGGTAATGTACACGTTATGGCTCAGGTAATGTACACGTTATGGCTCAGGTAATGCACACGTTATGGCTCAGGTAATGTACGCGTTATGGCTCAGGTAATGTACACGTTATGGCTCAGGTAATGTACACGTTATGGCTCAGGTAATGTACAGGTTATGGCTCAGGTAATGTACACGTTATGGCTCAGGTAATGTACACGTTATGGCTCAGGTAATGCACGCGTTATGGCTCAGGTAATGTACACGTTATGGCTCAGGTAATGTACACGTTATGGCTCAGGTAATGTACACGTTATGGCTCAGGTAATGTACACGTTATGGCTCAGGTAATGTACACGTTATGGCTCAGGTAATGTACACGTTATGGCTCAGGTAATGTACACGTTATGGCTCAGGTAATGTACATGTTATGGCTCAGGTAATGTACACGTTATGGCTCAGGTAATGTACACGTTATGGCTCAGGTAATGTACACGTTATGGCTCAGGTAATGTACACGTTATGGCTCAGGTAATGTACATGTTATGGCTCAGGTAATGTACACGTTATGGCTCAGGTAATGTACACGTTATGGCTCAGGTAATGTACACGTTATGGCTCAGGTAATGTACACGTTATGGCTCAGGTAATGTACACGTTATGGCTCAGGTAATGTACGCGTTATGGCTCAGGTAATGTACACGTTATGGCTCAGGTAATGTACGCGTTATGGCTCAGGTAATGTACACATTATGGCTCAGGTAATGTACACGTTATGGCTCAGGTAATGTACACGTTATGGCTCAGGTAATGTACACGTTATGGCTCAGGTAATGTACACGTTATGGCTCAGGTAATGTACACATTAGAGCTCAGGTTACACGAACAGCACAGTATGGCACCTAAAGGGGGCAACATCCAGCGTTATCAAAGAGTAACATGACGCCCATAGAAGGCAGCCGCCAACTATACAACACAAGGTCATGTCCTGCAGCGGCTCTATGGGGGAAGCCCTCTTATATAAGGGATGACCTCTCATATAGGGGATACCCTCTTATATAAGGGATGACCTCTCATATAGGGGATGCCCTCTTATATAAGGGATGACCTCTCATATAGGTGAAGCCCTCTTATTTAGTAGGTACCCTCTTATACAGGGGATGCCCTCTTATTTAGTAGGTACCCTCTCATACAGGGGATGCCCTCTTATTTAGTAGGTACCCTCTCATATAGGGGATGCCCTCTTATTTAGTAGGTACCCTCTCATACAGGGGATGCCCTCTTATTTAGTAGGTACCCTCTTATACAGGGGATGCCCTCTTATTTAGTAGGTGCCCTCTCATACAGGGGATGCCCTCTTATTTAGTAGGTACCCTCTTATACAGGGGATGCCCTCTTATTTAGTAGGTGCCCTCTCATACAGGGGATGCCCTCTTATTTAGTAGGTACCCTCTCATACAGGGGATGCCCTCTTATTTAGTAGGTACCCTCTCATACAGGGGATGCCCTCTTATTTAGTAGGTACCCTCTTATACAGGGGATGCCCTCTTATTTAGTAGGTGCCCTCTCATACAGGGGATGCCCTCTTATTTAGTAGGTACCCTCTCATACAGGGGATGCCCTCTTATTTAGTAGGTACCCTCTCATACAGGGGATGCCCTCTTATTTAGTAGGTACCCTCTCATACAGGGGATGCCCTCTTATTTAGTAGGTACCCTCTCATACAGGGGATGCCCTCTTATTTAGTAGGTACCCTCTCATACAGGGGATGCCCTCTTATTTAGTAGGTACCCTCTTATACAGGGGATGCCCTCTTATTTAGTAGGTGCCCTCTCATACAGGGGATGCCCTCTTATTTAGTAGGTACCCTCTCATACAGGGGATGCCCTCTTATTTAGTAGGTACCCTCTCATATAGGGGATGCCCTCTTATTTAGTAGGTACCCTCTCATACAGGGGATGCCCTCTTATTTAGTAGGTGCCCTCTCATACAGGGGATGCCCTCTTATTTAGTAGGTACCCTCTCATACAAGGGATGCCCTCTTATTTAGTAGGTGCCCTCTCATACAGGGGATGCTCTCTTATTTAGTAGGTACCCTCTCATACAAGGGATGCCCTCTTATTTAGTAGGTACCCTCTTATACAGGGGATGCCCTCTTATTTAGTAGGTACCCTCTTATACAAGGGATGCCCTCTTATTTAGTAGGTACCCTCTCAAACAGGGGATGCCCTCTTATTTAGTAGGTACCCTCTCATACAGGGGATGCCCTCTTATTTAGTAGGTACCCTCTCATACAGGGGATGCCCTCTTATTTAGTAGGTATCCTCTTATACAGGGGATGCCCTCTTATTTAGTAGGTGCCCTCACAAATAGGGGATGCCCTTTTATTTAGTAGGTACCCTCTGATACAGGGGATGCCCTCTTATTTAGTAGGTACCCTCTTATACAGGGGATGCCCTCTTATTTAGTAGGTACCCTCTTATACAGGGGATGCCCTCTTATTTAGTAGGTACCCTCTCATACAGGGGATGCCCTCTTATTTAGTAGGTACCCTCTTATACAGGGGATGCCCTCTTATTTAGTAGGTACCCTCTCATACAGGGGATGCCCTCTTATTTAGTAGGTACCCTCTCATACAAGGGATGCCCTCTTATTTAGTAGGTACCCTCTTATACAGGGGATGCCCTCTTATTTAGTAGGTACCCTCTCATACAGGGGATGCCCTCTTATTTAGTAGGTGCCCTCTCATACAGGGGATGCCCTCTTATTTAGTAGGTACCCTCTCATACTGGGGATGCCCTCTTATTTAGTAGGTACCCTCTCATACAGGGGATGCCCTCTTATTTAGTAGGTACCCTCTTATACAGGGGATGCCCTCTTATTTAGTAGGTACCCTCTCATACAGGGGATGCCCTCTTATTTAGTAGGTACCCTCTCATACAAGGGATGCCCTCTTATTTAGTAGGTGCCCTCTCATATAGGGGATGCCCTCTTATTTAGTAGGTGCCCTCTCATACAGGGGATGCCCTCTTATTTAGTAGGTGCCCTCTCATACAGGGGATGCCCTCTTATTTAGTAGGTACCCTCTCATACAGGGGATGCCCTCTTATTTAGTAGGTGCCCTCTCATACAGGGGATGCCCTCTTATTTAGTAGGTACCCTCTAACACAGGGGATGCCCTCTTATTTAGTAGGTACCCTCTCATATAGGGGATGCCCTCTTATTTAGTAGGTACCCTCTCATACAGGGGATGCCCTCTTATTTAGTAGGTGCCCTCTCATATAGGGGATGCCCTCTTATTTAGTAGGTACCCTCTTATACAGGGGATGCCCTCTTATTTAGTAGGTGCCCTCTCATACAGGGGATGCCCTCTTATTTAGTAGGTACCCTCTTATACAGGGGATGCCCTCTTATTTAGTAGGTGCCCTCTTATACAGGGGATGCCCTCTTATTTAGTAGGTGCCCTCTCATACAGGGGATGCCCTCTTATTTAGTAGGTACCCTCTCATACAGGGGATGCCCTCTTATTTAGTAGGTACCCTCTTATACAGGGGATGCCCTCTTATTTAGTAGGTACCCTCTCATATAGGGGATGCCCTCTTATTTAGTAGGTACCCTCTTATACAGGGGATGCCCTCTTATTTAGTAGGTACCCTCTCATACAGGGGATGCCCTCTTATTTAGTAGGTGCCCTCTCATACAGGGGATGCCCTCTTATTTAGTAGGTACCCTCTCATACAGGGGATGCCCTCTTATTTAGTAGGTATCCTCTTATACAGGGGATGCCCTCTTATTTAGTAGGTACCCTCTCATACAGGGGATGCCCTCTTATTTAGTAGGTATCCTCTTATACAGGGGATGCCCTCTTATTTAGTAGGTGCCCTCACAAATAGGGGATGCCCTTTTATTTAGTAGGTACCCTCTGATACAGGGGATGCCCTCTTATTTAGTAGGTACCCTCTTATACAGGGGATGCCCTCTTATTTAGTAGGTACCCTCTTATACAGGGGATGCCCTCTTATTTAGTAGGTACCCTCTCATACAGGGGATGCCCTCTTATTTAGTAGGTACCCTCTTATACAGGGGATGCCCTCTTATTTAGTAGGTACCCTCTCATACAGGGGATGCCCTCTTATTTAGTAGGTACCCTCTCATACAAGGGATGCCCTCTTATTTAGTAGGTACCCTCTTATACAGGGGATGCCCTCTTATTTAGTAGGTACCCTCTCATACAGGGGATGCCCTCTTATTTAGTAGGTGCCCTCTCATACAGGGGATGCCCTCTTATTTAGTAGGTGCCCTCTCATATAGGGGATGCCCTCTTATTTAGTAGGTGCCCTCTCATACAGGGGATGCCCTCTTATTTAGTAGGTGCCCTCTCATACAGGGGATGCCCTCTTATTTAGTAGGTACCCTCTCATACAGGGGATGCCCTCTTATTTAGTAGGTACCCTCTCATACAGGGGATGCCCTCTTATTTAGTAGGTGCCCTCTCATACAGGGGATGCCCTCTTATTTAGTAGGTACCCTCTCATACAGGGGATGCCCTCTTATTTAGTAGGTACCCTCTCATATAGGGGATGCCCTCTTATTTAGTAGGTACCCTCTCATACAAGGGATGCCCTCTTATTTAGTAGGTGCCCTCTCATATAGGGGATGCCCTCTTATTTAGTAGGTGCCCTCTCATACAGGGGATGCCCTCTTATTTAGTAGGTGCCCTCTCATACAGGGGATGCCCTCTTATTTAGTAGGTACCCTCTCATACAGGGGATGCCCTCTTATTTAGTAGGTACCCTCTCATACAGGGGATGCCCTCTTATTTAGTAGGTGCCCTCTCATACAGGGGATGCCCTCTTATTTAGTAGGTACCCTCTCATACAGGGGATGCCCTCTTATTTAGTAGGTACCCTCTCATATAGGGGATGCCCTCTTATTTAGTAGGTACCCTCTCATACAGGGGATGCCCTCTTATTTAGTAGGTGCCCTCTCATACAGGGGATGCCCTCTTATTTAGTAGGTACCCTCTTATACAGGGGATGCCCTCTTATTTAGTAGGTACCCTCTCATATAGGGGATGCCCTCTTATTTAGTAGGTACCCTCTTATACAGGGGATGCCCTCTTATTTAGTAGGTACCCTCTCATACAGGGGATGCCCTCTTATTTAGTAGGTACCCTCTCATATAGGGGATGCCCTCTTATTTAGTAGGTACCCTCTCATACAGGGGATGCCCTCTTATTTAGTAGGTACCCTCTTATACAGGGGATGCCCTCTTATTTAGTAGGTACCCTCTCATACAGGGGATGCCCTCTTATTTAGTAGGTGCCCTCTCATACAGGGGATGCCCTCTTATTTAGTAGGTACCCTCTCATACAGGGGATGCCCTCTTATTTAGTAGGTACCCTCTTATACAGGGGATTCCCTCTTATTTAGTAGGTGCCCTCTTATACAGGGGATGCCCTCTTATTTAGTAGGTGCCCTCTCATACAGGGGATGCCCTCTTATTTAGTAGGTGCCCTCTCATACAGGGGATGCCCTCTTATTTAGTAGGTACCCTCTTATACAGGGGATTCCCTCTTATTTAGTAGGTGCCCTCTTATACAGGGGATGCCCTCTTATTTAGTAGGTGCTCTCTCATACAGGGGATGCCCTCTTATTTAGTAGGTACCCTCTTATACAGGGGATGCTCTCTTATTTAGTAGGTACCCTCTCATACAGGGGATGCCCTCTTATTTAGTAGGTGCCCTCTCATACAGGGGATGCCCTCTTATTTAGTAGGTACCCTCTCATATAGGGGATGCCCTCTTATTTAGTAGGTGCCCTCTCATATAGGGGATGCCCTCTTATTTAGTAGGTACCCTCTTATACAGGGGATGCCCTCTTATTTAGTAGGTACCCTCTCATACAGGGGATGCCCTCTTATTTAGTAGGTGCCCTCTCATACAGGGGATGCCCTCTTATTTAGTAGGTGCCCTCTCATACAGGGGATGCCCTCTTATTTAGTAGGTACCCTCTTATACAGGGGATGCCCTCTTATTTAGTAGGTGCCCTCACAAATAGGGGATGCCCTCTTATTTAGTAGGTACCCTCTTATACAGGGGATGCCCTCTTATTTAGTAGGTGCCCTCTCATACAGGGGATGCCCTCTTATTTAGTAGGTACCCTCTTATACAGGGGATGCCCTCTTATTTAGTAGGTACCCTCTCATACAGGGGATGCCCTCTTATTTAGTAGGTGCCCTCTCATACAGGGGATGCCCTCTTATTTAGTAGGTACCCTCTTATACAGGGGATGCCCTCTTATTTAGTAGGTACCCTCTTATACAGGGGATGCCCTCTTATTTAGTAGGTATCCTCTCATACAGGGGATGCCCTCTTATTTAGTAGGTACCCTCTCCTACAGGGGATGCCCTCTTATTTAGTAGGTACCCTCTCATACAGGGGATGCCCTCTTATTTAGTAGGTGCCCTCTCATACAGGGGATGCCCTCTTATTTAGTAGGTACCCTCTTATACAGGGGATGCCCTCTTATTTAGTAGGTGCCCTCTTATACAGGGGATGCCCTCTTATTTAGTAGGTATCCTCTCATACAAGGGATGCCCTCTTATTTAGTAGGTACCCTCTTATACAGGGGATGCCCTCTTATTTAGTAGGTACCCTCTTATACAGGGGATGCCCTCTTATTTAGTAGGTGCCCTCTCATACAGGGGATGCCCTCTTATTTAGTAGGTGCCCTCACAAATAGGGGATGCCCTCTTATTTAGTAGGTACCCTCTTATACAGGGGATGCCCTCTTATTTAGTAGGTACCCTCTTATACAGGGGATGCCCTTTTATTTAGTAGGTATCCTCTTATACAGGGGATGCCCTCTTATTTAGTAGGTACCCTCTCATACAGGGGATGCCCTCTTATTTAGTAGGTGCCCTCACAAATAGGGGATGCCCTCTTATTTAGTAGGTACCCTCTTATACAGGGGATGCCCTCTTATTTAGTAGGTACCCTCTTATACAGGGGATGCCCTTTTATTTAGTAGGTATCCTCTTATACAGGGGATGCCCTCTTATTTAGTAGGTGCCCTCTCATACAGGGGATGCCCTCTTATTTAGTAGGTACCCTCTTATACAGGGGATGCCCTCTTATTTAGTAGGTACCCTCTCATACAGGGGATGCCCTCTTATTTAGTAGGTACCCTCTTATACAGGGGATGCCCTCTTATTTAGTAGGTACCCTCTCATACAGGGGATGCCCTCTTATTTAGTAGGTGCCCTCTCATACAGGGGATGCCCTCTTATTTAGTAGGTACCCTCTTATACAGGGGATGCCCTCTTATTTAGTAGGTACCCTCTTATACAGGGGATGCCCTCTTATTTAGTAGGTATCCTCTCATACAGGGGATGCCCTCTTATTTAGTAGGTACCCTCTCATACAGGGGATGCCCTCTTATTTAGTAGGTACCCTCTCATACAGGGGATGCCCTCTTATTTAGTAGGTGCCCTCTCATACAGGGGATGCCCTCTTATTTAGTAGGTACCCTCTTATACAGGGGATGCCCTCTTATTTAGTAGGTGCCCTCTCATACAGGGGATGCCCTCTTATTTAGTAGGTACCCTCTCATACAGGGGATGCCCTCTTATTTAGTAGGTATCCTCTTATACAGGGGATGCCCTCTTATTTAGTAGGTACCCTCTTATACAGGGGATGCCCTCTTATTTAGTAGGTGCCCTCTCATACAGGGGATGCCCTCTTATTTAGTAGGTGCCCTCACAAATAGGGGATGCCCTCTTATTTAGTAGGTACCCTCTTATACAGGGGATGCCCTCTTATTTAGTAGGTACCCTCTTATACAGGGGATGCCCTTTTATTTAGTAGGTATCCTCTTATACAGGGGATGCCCTCTTATTTAGTAGGTACCCTCTCATACAGGGGATGCCCTCTTATTTAGTAGGTGCCCTCACAAATAGGGGATGCCCTCTTATTTAGTAGGTACCCTCTTATACAGGGGATGCCCTCTTATTTAGTAGGTACCCTCTTATACAGGGGATGCCCTTTTATTTAGTAGGTATCCTCTTATACAGGGGATGCCCTCTTATTTAGTAGGTGCCCTCTTATACAGGGGATGCCCTCTTATTTAGTAGGTATCCTCTTATACAGGGGATGCCCTCTTATTTAGTAGGTGCCCTCTCATACAGGGGATGCCCTCTTAATTAGTAGGTACCCTCTTATACAGGGGATTCCCTCTTAATTAGTAGGTACCCTCTTATACAGGGGATGCCCTCTTATTTAGTAGGTGCCCTCTCATACAGGGGATGCCCTCTTATTTAGTAGGTGTCCTCTCATACAGGGGATGCCCTCTTATTTAGTAGGTACCCTCTTATACAGGGGATGCCCTCTTATTTAGTAGGTATCCTCTTATACAGGGGATGCTCTCTTATTTAGTAGGTGCCCTCTCATATAGGGGATGCCCTCTTATTTAGTAGGTACCCTCTTATACAGGGGATGCCCTCTTATTTAGTAGGTACCCTCTTATACAGGGGATGCCCTCTTATTTAGTAGGTGACCTCTCATATAGGGGATGCCCTCTTATTTAGTAGGTGCCCTCTCATACAGGGGATGCCCTCTTATTTAGTAGGTGCCCTCTCATACAGGGGATGCCCTCTTATTTAGTAGGTACCCTCTCATACAGGGGATGCCCTCTTATTTAGTAGGTACCCTCTCATATAGGGGATGCCCTCTTATTTAGTAGGTACCCTCTCATACAGGGGATGCCCTCTTATTTAGTAGGTGCCCTCTCATACAGGGGATGCCCTCTTATTTAGTAGGTACCCTCTCATACAGGGGATGCCCTCTTATTTAGTAGGTACCCTCTTATACAGGGGATGCCCTCTTATTTAGTAGGTACCCTCTCATATAGGGGATGCCCTCTTATTTAGTAGGTACCCTCTTATACAGGGGATGCCCTCTTATTTAGTAGGTACCCTCTCATACAGGGGATGCCCTCTTATTTAGTAGGTACCCTCTCATATAGGGGATGCCCTCTTATTTAGTAGGTACCCTCTTATACAGGGGATGCCCTCTTATTTAGTAGGTACCCTCTTATACAGGGGATGCCCTCTTATTTAGTAGGTACCCTCTCATACAGGGGATGCCCTCTTATTTAGTAGGTGCCCTCTCATACAGGGGATGCCCTCTTAATTAGTAGGTGCCTTCTCATATAGGGGATGCTCTCTTATTTAGTAGGTGCCCTCTCATATAGGGGATGCCCTCTTATTTAGTAGGTACCCTCTCATACAGGGGATGCCCTCTTATTTAGTAGGTATCCTCTTATACAGGGGATGCCCTCTTATTTAGTAGGTACCCTCTTATACAGGGGATGCTCTCTTATTTAGTAGGTGCCCTCTCATACAGGGGATGCCCTCTTATTTAGTAGGTACCCTCTCATACAGGGGATGCCCTCTTATTTAGTAGGTGCCCTCTCATACAGGGGATGCCCTCTTAATTAGTAGGTGCCCTCTCATATAGGGGATGCCCTCTTAATTAGTAGGTGCCCTCTCATATAGGGGATGCTCTCTTATTTAGTAGGTGCCCTCTCATATAGGGGATGCCCTCTTATTTAGTAGGTGCTCTCTCATACAAGGGATGCCCTCGTATTTCATAGGTGCTCTCTTATATATGGGATGCCCTTGGTGGTGGGTGCCAGATGCATTACCTGATCCGGGCCTTTGTCAAACATCTTGCGGGTTCGGGGGAATTGGTGAGAATGTGGAGTATATTGTACCCCTATATTTCCTCCAACATTGGCAGGTCGGGCAGAAGGCAACTCTCTACTGATGGTGGGTTTGGCGACATCGTTGGTGAGACTTGAGCTGCTGGCGCTTGGAGTTGGAGGTGACCCCCTACATAGAGATCAGAAAGGGCACATCATTATTCCTGCCGAACCACAACAAACCTGAACATGAGGACATGGCAGCCATCTTACCCAACTTGGTGGATATGCATCCCTTTATTAGTGGGGCTGGCTGGGGCAGACTGGGTGAGAGAGGCAGCGTCCAAAATGCGCTGGGGGCGAGTGCTCAAGGTGGCCTAAAAAAATAAATAAAAAAACAACAGAAGATGAGCGCCACAAAAACCACAAACGTCTACAAAAAAGCGTAACTAACTGAGCACCAACCAATCGTGGAGCTTGGACACCAACCAACCGACCGTGAAGTCTGGGTACCAACCAACCAACTATAGAGCATGGGTACTGACCAACCAACTATAGAGCATGAGCACCAACCAACCAACAATAGAGCATGGGCACCAACCAACCAACTGAAGAGTCTGAGCACCAACCAACCAACTGCGGAGCCTGAGCACCAACCAACTGTGGAGTCTGAGCACCAACCAACTGTGGGGCCTGGACACCAACGAACCAACTGTGGAGTCTGGACACCAAACAACCAACTGTTGAGCCTGAGCACCAACCATCTGTGGAGCCTGAACACCAACCAACCAACTGTGGATCCTGAACACCAACCAACCAACTGTGGAGCCTGAACACCAACCAACCTTGGAGCCTGGACACCAACCACCCAACTATAGAGCCTGGGCACCAACCAACCAACTGTGGAGCCTGAGCACCAACCAACTGTGGAGCCTGAGCACCAACCAACTGTGGAGCCTGAGCACCAACCAGCCAACTGTGGGGCCTGAGCACCAACTGTGGGGCCTGGACACCAAGGAACCAACTATAGAGCCTGGGCACCAACCAACCAACTGTGGAGCCTGGGCACCAACTATAGAGCTTGGGCACAAACCAACTGTAAAGCCTGGGCACCAATCAACCAACTGTAAAGCTTGGGCACAAACCAACACACTGTGGAGCCTGAGCACCAGCCAACCAACTGTGGGGCCTGGACACTAGCCAACCAACTGTGGAGCCTGGACACCAACCAACCAACTGTGGAGCCTGGACACCAACCAACCAACCAACCAACCAACTGTGGAGCCTGGACACCAACCAACCAACTGTGGAGCCTGGACACCAACCAACTGTGGAGCCTGGACACCAAACAACCAACTGTGGAGCCCGAGCACCAACCAACTGTGGAGCCCGAGCACCAACCAACCAACTGTGGAGTCTGAGCACCAACCACCCAACTATAGAGCCTGGACACCAACCACCCAACCATAGAGCCTGGGCACCAACCAACCAACTGTGGAGCCTGAGCACACACCAACTGTGGAGCCTGAGCACCAACCAACTGTGGAGCCTGAGCACCAACCAGCCAACTGTGGGGCCTGAGCACCAACCAACCAACTGTGGGGCCTGGACACCAACGAACCAACTATAGAGCCTGGGCACCAACCAACCAACTGTGGAGCCTGGGCACCAACTATAGAGCTTGGGCACAAACCAACTGTAAAGCCTGGGCACCAATCAACCAACTGTAAAGCTTGGGCACAAACCAACACACTGTGGAGCCTGAGCACCAGCCAACCAACTGTGGGGCCTGGACACTAGCCAACCAACTGTGGAGCCTGGACACCAAACAACCAACTGTGGAGCCTGAGCACCAACCAACTGTGGAGCCTGAACACCAACCAACCAACTGTGGAGTCTGAGCACCAACCAACCAACTGTGGAGTCTGAGCACCAACCAACTGTGGAGCCTGAGCACCAACCAACCAACTGTGGGGCCTGAGCACTAACCAACCAACTGTGGAGCCTGAGCACCAACCAACCAACCGTGGAGCCTGAGCACCAACCAACCAACTGTGGAGCCCGAGCACCAACGAACTGTGGAGCCTGAACACCAACCAACTGTGGAGCTCGAGCACCAACCAACTGTGGAGCCCGAGCACCAACCAACCAACTGTGGAGTCTGAGCACCAACCAACCAATTGTGGAGTCTGAGCACCAACCAACCGTGGAGCCTGAGCATCAACCAACCAACTGTGGAGCCTGAGCACCAACCAACCAACTGTGGAGCCTGAGCACCAACCAACCAACTGTGGAGCCCGAGCACCAACCAACCAATTGTGGAGTCTGAGCACCAACCAACCAACTGTGGAGCCTGAGCACCAACCAACCAACTGTGGAGCCTGAGCACCAACCAACCAACTGTGGAGCCTGAGCACCAACCAACCAACTGTGGAGCCCGAGCACCAACCAACTGTGGAGCCTGAGAACCAACCAACTGTGGAGCCCGAGCACCAACCAACTGTGGAGCCCGAGCACCAACCAACTGTGAAGCCCGAGCACCAACCAACCAACTGTGGAGCCCGAGCACCAACCCACCAACTATGGAGTCTGAGCACCAATCAACCAACTGTAAAGCTTGGGCACAAACCAACACACTGTGGAGCCTGAGCACCAGCCAACCAACTGTGGGGCCTGGACACTAGCCAACCAACTGTGGAGCCTGGACACCAAACAACCAACTGTGGAGCCTGAGCACCAACCAACTGTGGAGCCTGAGCACCAACCAACTGTGGAGCCTGAGCACCAACCAACCAACTGTGGAGCCTGAGCACCAACCAACCAACTGTGGAGCCCGAGCACCAACCAACTGTGGAGCCTGAGAACCAACCAACTGTGGAGCCCGAGCACCAACCAACTGTGGAGCCCGAGCACCAACCAACTGTGAAGCCCGAGCACCAACCAACCAACTGTGGAGCCCGAGCACCAACCCACCAACTATGGAGTCTGAGCACCAATCAACCAACTGTAAAGCTTGGGCACAAACCAACACACTGTGGAGCCTGAGCACCAGCCAACCAACTGTGGGGCCTGGACACTAGCCAACCAACTGTGGAGCCTGGACACCAAACAACCAACTGTGGAGCCTGAGCACCAACCAACTGTGGAGCCTGAACACCAACCAACCAACTGTGGAGTCTGAGCACCAACCAACCAACTGTGGAGTCTGAGCACCAACCAACTGTGGAGCCTGAGCACCAACCAACCAACTGTGGGGCCTGAGCACTAACCAACCAACTGTGGAGCCTGAGCACCAACCAACCAACCGTGGAGCCTGAGCACCAACCAACCAACTGTGGAGCCCGAGCACCAACGAACTGTGGAGCCTGAACACCAACCAACTGTGGAGCTCGAGCACCAACCAACTGTGGAGCCCGAGCACCAACTAACCAACTGTGGAGTCTGAGCACCAACCAACCAATTGTGGAGTCTGAGCACCAACCAACCGTGGAGCCTGAGCATCAACCAACCAACTGTGGAGCCTGAGCACCAACCAACCAACTGTGGAGCCTGAGCACCAACCAACCAACTGTGGAGCCCGAGCACCAACCAACCAATTGTGGAGTCTGAGCACCAATTAGCCAACTGTGGAGCCTGAGCACCAACCAACCAACTGTGGAGCCTGAGCACCAACCAACCAACTGTGGAGCCTGAGCACCAACCAACCAACTGTGGAGCCCGAGCACCAACCAACTGTGGAGCCTGAGCACCAACCAACTGTGGAGCCCGAGCACCAACCAACTGTGGAGCCCGAGCACCAACCAACTGTGAAGCCCGAGCACCAACCAACCAACTGTGGAGCCCGAGCACCAACCCACCAACTATGGAGTCTGAGCACCAATCAACCAACTGTGGAGTCTGAGCTCCAACCAACCGTGAAGTCTGGGCACCAACCAACCAACCAACCGTGGAGCTTGAGCACCAACCAACCAACTGTAGAGCCTGGGCACCAACCAACCAACTGTGGGGCCTGAGCACCAACCAACCAACTGTGGGGCCTGAGCACCAACCAGCCAACTGTGTGGCCTGAGCACCAACCAACTGTGGAGCCTGAGCACCAACCAACCAACCAACTGGGGAGCCTGAGCACCAACCAACCAACTGGGGAGACTGAGCACCAACCAACCAACTGGGGAGCCTGAGCACCAACCAACCAACTGGGGAGCCTGAGCACCAACCAACCAATTGAAGAGCCTGAGCATCCACCAACCAACTGTGGAGCCTGAGAACCAACCAGCTGTAGAGCCCGAACAGCCACTAAACAAACATGGAGCCCGACCACCAACGGCCCATGGGAAAAGGAGAGGATTTTATCTTACACTAGTCATCATACGCAGTGCGGGCACTATGGGCTAGGGATCGACCGATTATCGGTTTGGCCGATATTATCGGCCGATAATCACGATTTTGGGCATTATTGGTATTGGCAATTACCTTGCCGATGAGCCGATAATGCCCCGCCCCCGGACCCCCCCCCCCCCCGACCCGACGCACCGCCCAACCCCCCCCCTCCCGACCCGCCGCACCCTCCACCGCACCGCCCAGGCCCCATTGCCTCCCCCATCCCCGGTTTTGATAATTACCTGTTCCCGGGGTCCACGCTACTTCTGGCTCCTGCTGCGTCCTGCGTTACGCTGTGCGCAATGACGAGTGACGTACGCGATGTGATGTCACCGTCAGTGCGCACAGTGACAGCTATGGAGGACGCCACCGGAGCCAGATGTAGAGTGGACCCCGGGTCAGGTAATTATAAAACCGGGGATGGGGGGAGGCAATGGCGCCGGGGCGGTGCGGTAGGGGGTGCGACTCGGTGCGGCGGGTCGGGGGGGGCGATCGCGGTGCGGCGGGTCGGGGGGGGCGGAGCGGCGGGTCGGGGGAGCAGTGGTGGTGATAGGACTCAGGACCCCAGGACAGGCAGGAGGAGAGAAGCGGGTGGTGGCGGCGGTGGCCTATGCCACCACAAAAGCCACTGCAGTGCATTGATTTAAAGCGCCCGCTTTAAATCCATGATCTGCAGCGGTGTTGCGGGGGGATAAATAGCCGATAATTTATACCGGAATATCGGTATAAGTCATCGGCTATCGGCCCTAACCTCTACAGATTATCGGTATCGTTTTGGCCCTAAAAAAAACGATATCGGTCGATCCCTACTATGGGCGCTCACATACATTTATCACAGAGATCTGCACCCCAATTTATTATAATATTTTATATTGACCTTGTAAAATCGCCCATTCTGATGGCACCTGACATTGTGGCGCTGTGTGGGTGAGTATATGGACGGCACCATAATAACATAGTTCATGAGGTTGAAAAAAGACCAGAGCCCATCAAGTTCAACTTATATCCCTACTGAGTCCCATAGAGCAGGCACTGTGACAACTGGCAGCAGGTACCAAGGCTGGCAGTGTACGGGCACATTGTGACTGGCCCTATAGGGGGTAGGGCACTGCAATACGCTGTATACAATGTGTAATGCACCACAGGGCGGCTTTTATCGCAGCAATGGATGCGGCCTTCGCTTTCATTACTCAGCGTGAACAGCACAAGCTTGGGGGGGGGGGGGGTTAATAAAGGGGGAGCTCACAGCCAATAGGAAGCCAGCCCTGACTAACTCTTTCATTACCAACCACCAGTCACCCCACACTGTGTAGTAAAATTCCCATAATTATAACATGGAAAGGGGAGCGGAATACTGAGACAGATCCTGGTAATTCAGGGGTTAAACCAGGCGAATCCCTTAATGCAGGGAGAGTCTGCTGCAGAGGACACGTGGGCAGAGGAAGCCCAGGAATCCCCCCCAGGATTCACTCTGCTCCACTGAATATCAATGGGGGTCCCCGGAGACCGGCTCTGCACCACTACGCACCGTGTACAGGCTGCAGCCGCCGCACACCACAGAACAACGGGAATCCTTGTCAGCTGCCCCCACAGCTCTAATAAGAAGGGGGGCCCAGCTTCAGCCAGCACCGCATGGTAAGACATCCCAGAGAAGGTCCAGGATCGGCAGCCATCACTCTCTGGTGATCCTTCCATCATGACTGAGCCCCATTATAACCAAGGGCCCCGATGTCCATAGAGATGACTACAGAACAATGTCAGCACAAGGGGGTCTCATCTACACTCCCACCACCCGCCCTGGTGCCCACATGACTGGTCGGGAGATATCAATGGTTTCCTATGTGGTGGAGCAGAGGTCACCCAGGGTTGGAAAGCTGAAGGTCAATAAGAGATAAAAGAAGCCAATCTACAAAACCACATGACACAAATATTCTTTATGTTAAAGAAGCACTCCGGGAGAGGTCATGTTGTTTCTGTAATGCTGCCTATTATCAGATAATGAAGTGCCTCGTGTATACCTTTTGGCTAAGATGTGTCACTTTTTGCGTGTTGTGTCCACAGGATTTGTCAGGACGCGGTAGCCCTTCTGGGTGTCCCTCCTGGCGGTCTAGGGGAGGTGTGTGTGGCCATTAGGTTCCGCACCTCCCTGCAAACACCCCGGGGTCTCCTGCTTTGGCAGGGTACCTACTGTTATCGGCTCTGCAGGCAGATACCTTGGCTAATGCCAAGGGGGATCCCGGGAGCATTTGTGGTCCCTTAGTAGCTTCAGCAAAAAGGGACATCGAACCTGGAACCTCGCAGGTACCTTTTGGCCCGGAGATTAAGGGTATGTTTGTTTGGGGCCCTCTCCTATCGGAGAAGGGCTTGCGATAGACCGCATCCTCTGTGCATGTTTTTTTTTAGTGTAATACGTTTGCACTTTTTCTTGCACTTTGGGTGATTCGAGAGCACGTTCCTCGGCTCTTAAAAAAAACAAAAAACCCTTTTGGTTAAGATCAAGTGTGGTATCTGTTCTTATCAGTTTCATGCCGGTGGAGAAGTCACGCCGGTTTTGGGCTGGTGGGGAAGGGTGCTGCATGGAGGGGGCAGGTGTACCGGGGTATTCCGGGGCTGGTTCTGAGGAATCAGCTCGACGGCTGCCCTGATGTGACCTGTTTCCTCCGGGTCTCGCCATGAGGTTGGGGGGTGTAGAGCAGAGGTACTTTAGTGCCTCGGGGAGTGGTGACCCTGAGGTGCCAAATCTCACTGGGTGTTATAGCTCACTGAGTGAACGCACTGCACCATATACTCTTCGCCTTTGGCACTCATCCTTGGTATTCCGGCCTTCTGGCTAGGATCAGGGAAATTTTTATAGATCCGGCCGGATGACCGGGCAGTATATCTGCACTCATTCACTTATTTATTAGTTTTGTATGCCACTTTGCGTGTTTTGTTTGTACACAGGATTGGCAGGATGCGGTGCCCTTCTGGGTATCCCTCCTGGCGGTCTAGGGGAGGTGTGTGTGGCCATTCGGTTCCTCACCTCCCTCCAACTCATGGGCATCTTGACTTCGGTCAAGATGACATCAGTATACGGCTCCTCGGCTGATACCTTGGTTAACGCCTTGGTTGAAACCGGGTGCATTTGTGGCCCCTTAGTAGCTTCGGCGAAAAGGGGCATCGAACCTGGATCCTTGCAGGTGCCTTTTGGCCCAGAGGTGAAGGGTAGGTTTGTTGGGGGGCCTCTCTCCTATCGGAGAAGGGCTTAGCGATAGACCGCATCCTTTGTGCACGTTTTTTAGTGTGACACGTTTGCACTTTTTCTTGCACTTTGGGTGATCCAAAGTGGGGAGTGGTGACCCTGAAGTGCCGAAACTCACTGGGAGTGTAGACTCACTGAGTTGAAGCACGGGCACCATGAACTCTTCACCTTGTGGCACTCACCTCTTGATTCCCGGCCTTCTGGCTAGGATCAGAGGAATTTTTTATAGATCCGGCCGGATGTCCAGGCAGTATATCTGCGCACATTCACTTATTTCTTTATTTTTGACACTGTGTCACTTTTTGCGTGTTGTGTTCACAGGATTGTTAGGATGCGGTAGCCCTTCTGGGTGTCCCTCCTGGCGGTCTAGGGGAGGTGTGTGTGGCCATTAGGTTCCGCACCTCCCTGCAAAAACCCGGGGTACTCCTCCATGGGTAGGGTACTGGCCCTTATTGGCTCTGCAGGCAGATACCTTGGCTAAAGCCAAGGGGGATGCCGGGAGCATTTGTGGTCCCTTAGTAGCTTCGGCGTAAAGGGACATTGAACCTGGTACCTTCTGGTCTGGAGGCGAAGGGTAAGGTTTGCTGGGGGGACTTTCTCCTGTCAGAGAAGGGCTTGTGATAGACCGCATCCTTTGTGCACGTTTTTTAGTGTAACACGTTTGCACTTTTTCTTGCACTTTGGGTGATTGAGAGCACGGTCCTCGGCTCTTGTGATAGATCAGTGACCTAGATCTCTCCTATAACTCATATTATATATAGTCTCAGTGTATCCTATGTGATACAGCTTCATCCTGTCTCCATGTGATCAGTGACATAGTTCTTCTCTCCTATATATCACACTATAGTCTCAGTATATCCTACGTGATGCAGCTTCATCCTGTCTCCATGTGATCAGTGACATAGTTCTTCTCTCCTATATATCACACTATAGTCTCAGTATATCCTATGTGATGCAGCTTCATTCTGTTTCCCTGTGATAGATCAGTGACATAGATCTTCTCTCCTATATATCACACTATAGTCTCAGTGTATCCTATGTGATGCAGCTTCATCCTGTCTCCTTGTGATCAGTGACATAGATCTTCTCTCCTATATATCACACTATAGTCTCAGTATATCCTACGTGATGCAGCTTCATCCTGTCTCCTTGTGATCAGTGACATAGATCTTCTCTCCTATATATCACACTATAGTCTCAGTATATCCTACGTGATGCAGCTTTATCCTGTCTCCATGTGATCAGTGACATAGATCTTCTCTCCTATATATCACACTATAGTCTCAGTATATCCTACGTGATGCAGCTTCATCCTGTCTCCATGTGATCAGTGACATAGTTCTTCTCTCCTATATATCACACTATAGTCTCAGTATATCCTACGTGATGCAGCTTTATCCTGTCTCCATGTGATCAGTGACATAGATCTTCTCTCCTATATATCACACTATAGTCTCAGTATATCCTACGTGATGCAGCTTCATCCTGTCTCCATGTGATCAGTGACATAGTTCTTCTCTCCTATATATCACACTATAGTCTCAGTATATCCTATGTGATGCAGCTTCATTCTGTTTCCCTGTGATAGATCAGTGACATAGATCTTCTCTCCTATATATCACACTATAGTCTCAGTGTATCCTATGTGATGCAGCTTCATCCTGTCTCCTTGTGATCAGTGACATAGATCTTCTCTCCTATATATCACACTATAGTCTCAGTATATCCTATGTGATGCAGCTTTATCCTGTCTCCTTGTGATCAGTGACATAGATCTTCTCTCCTATATATCACACTATAGTCTCAGTGTATCCTATGTGATGCAGCTTCATCCTGTCTCCTTGTGATCAGTGACATAGATCTTCTCTCCTATATATCACACTATAGTCTCAGTATATCCTACGTGATGCAGCTTTATCCTGTCTCCATGTGATCAGTGACATAGATCTTCTCTCCTATATATCACACTATAGTCTCAGTATATCCTACGTGATGCAGCTTCATCCTGTCTCCATGTGATCAGTGACATAGTTCTTCTCTCCTATATATCACACTATAGTCTCAGTATATCCTACGTGATGCAGCTTTATCCTGTCTCCATGTGATCAGTGACATAGATCTTCTCTCCTATATATCACACTATAGTCTCAGTATATCCTACGTGATGCAGCTTCATCCTGTCTCCATGTGATCAGTGACATAGTTCTTCTCTCCTATATATCACACTATAGTCTCAGTATATCCTATGTGATGCAGCTTCATTCTGTTTCCCTGTGATAGATCAGTGACATAGATCTTCTCTCCTATATATCACACTATAGTCTCAGTGTATCCTATGTGATGCAGCTTCATCCTGTCTCCTTGTGATCAGTGACATAGATCTTCTCTCCTATATATCACACTATAGTCTCAGTATATCCTATGTGATGCAGCTTTATCCTGTCTCCTTGTGATCAGTGACATAGATCTTCTATCCTATATATCACACTATAGTCTCAGTGTATCCTACGTGATGCAGCTTTATCCTGTCTCCTTGTGATCAGTGACATAGTTCTTCTCTCCTATATATCACACTATAGTCTCAGTATATCCTACGTGATGCAGCTTTATCCTGTTCCTTGTGATCAGTGACATAGATCTTCTCTCCTATAACTCATATTATATATAGTCTCAGTGTATCCTATGTGATGCAGCTTCATCCTTTTCCCTGTGATAGATCAGTGACATAGATCTTCTCTCCTATATATCACACTATAGTCTCAGTATATCCTATGTGATACAGCTTCATCCTGTCTCCTTGTGATCAGTGACATAGATCTTCTCTCCTATATATCACACTATAGTCTCAGTGTATCCTACGTGATGCAGCTTTATCCTGTCTCCTTGTGATCAGTGACATAGTTCTTCTCTCCTATATATCACACTATAGTCTCAGTATATCCTACGTGATGCAGCTTTATCCTGTCTCCTTGTGATCAGTGACATAGTTCTTCTCTCCTATATATCACACTATAGTCTCAGTGTATCCTACGTGATGCAGCTTTATCCTGTTCCTTGTGATCAGTGACATAGATCTTCTCTCCTATAACTCATATTATATATAGTCTCAGCGTATCCTATGTGATGCAGCTTCATCCTGTCTCCATGTGATCAGTGACATAGTTCTTCTCTCCTATATATCACACTATAGTCTCAGTATATCCTATGTGATGCAGCTTTATCCTGTCTCCTTGTGATCAGTGACATAGATCTTCTCTCCTATAACTCATATTATATATAGTCTCAGTGTATCCTATGTGATGCAGCTTCATCCTGTTTCCTTGTGATAGATCAGTGACACAGATCTTCTCTCCTATATATCACACTATAGTCTCAGTGTATCCTATGTGATGCAGCTTCATCCTGTCTCCTTGTGATAGATCATTGACATAGATCTCTCCTATAACTTACATTATATATAGTCTCAGTGTATCCTATGTGATGCAGCTTTATCCTGTTTCCCTGTGATAGATCAGGGACATAGATCTTCTATCCTATATATCACACTATAGTCTCAGTGTATCCTATATGATGCAGCTTCATCCTGTTTCCTTGTGATAGATCAGTGACATAGATCTTCTCTCCTATATATCACACTATAGTCTCAGTGTATCCTATGTGATGCAGCTTCATCCTGTCTCCTTGTGATAGATCAGTGACATAGATCTCTCCTATAACTTACATTATATATAGTCTCAGTGTATCCTATGTGATTCAGCTTCATCCTTTTCCCTGTGATAGATCAGTGACATAGATCTTCTCTCCTATATATCACACTATAGTCTCAGTGTATCCTATGTGATGCAGCTTCATCCTGTTTCCTTGTGATAGATCAGTGACATAAATCTTCTCTCCTATAACTCACACTATAGTCTCAGTGTATCCTATGTAATGCATCTTCATCCTGTCTCCCTGTGTTAGATCAGTGACATAGATCTTCTCTCCTATATATCACACTATAGTCTCAGTGTATCCTATGTGATGCAGCTTCATTCTGTTTCCCTGTGATAGATCAGTGACATAGATCTTCTCTCCTATATATCACACTATAGTCTCAGTGTATCCTATGTGATGCAGCTTTATCCTGTCTCCTTGTGATCAGTGACATAGATCTTCTCTCCTATATATCACACTATAGTCTCAGTGTATCCTATGTGATGCAGCTTCATCCTGTCTCCTTGTGATAGATCAGTGACATAGATCTTCTCTCCTATATATCACACTATAGTCTCAGTGTATCCTATATGATGCAGCTTCATCCTGTTTCCTTGTGATAGATCAGTGACATAGATCTTCTCTCCTATATATCACACTATAGTCTCAGTGTATCCTATGTGATGCAGCTTTATCCTGTCTCCTTGTGATCAGTGACATAGATCTTCTCTACTATATATCACACTATAGTATCAGTGTATCCTATGTGATGCAGCTTCATCCTGTTTCCTTGTGATAGATCAGTGACATAAATCTTCTCTCCTATAACTCACACTATAGTCTCAGTGTATCCTATGTGATTTAGCTTCATCCTTTTCCCTGTGATAGATCAGTGACATAGATCTTCTCTCCTATATATCACACTATAGTCTCAGTGTATCCTATGTGATGCAGCTTCATCCTTTTCCCTGTGATAGATCAGTGACATAGATCTTCTCTCCTATATATCACACTATAGTCTCAGTGTATCCTATGTGATGCAGCTTCATCCTTTTCCCTGTGATAGATCAGTGACATAGATCTTCTCTCCTATATATCACACTATAGTCTCAGTGTATCCTATGTGATGCAGCTTCATCCTGTCTCCTTGTGATAGATCAGATAGTTTTCAAAAGCAGGAGAACAGTGTCAGGCTACATATCATAGGAGGCACTAGAGGATCTGTGTGATCAGGGGAGGTGTATAACTCTGCAACATCATTATATCTTCAGCAACATATTTGCATGGAGTACATGCAGAACAAAAAGGGCGGGGCTTGGTGGGGAGGGATCCGACAGGTGATGATCTCATTTTGTAGTTCATCTAACCCAGGAGCATGGCATTTGCTGGTGGTCACATGATCCAGCTGCATTAATGTATTGGACTGATAGAACGGAGTTGGGATGAAACAGATGACACTGCAGGAATAGTTGGGTTCATTTGGGCAAAAAAATATGGGCAAAAAAAAAAAAGGTTCTTCACTGTAGGCCGCCATACAGTGGCAATACAAACACACACATATTATATATATATATATATATATATATATATATATATATATACTTGATGCAAACCATTACCTTGTATGCTATACTGTTCAGCACCTTCATGGCCAGGTCTGAAGCTTCAGGGTACGGGTCAGCAGCCAGGTGAAGAAGAACCCTCCAGATCTGGGTATAAACACTATTGAAGGAGACTCCTGCAGGGAAAGTGAGAACGCACAGTGAGGAGGCACCACGTCTTCATTATAATAAGGGAGTCAACATATTCTGACAAGCGATGGCCACATGACCGGGATAGGTGAAAACCCCTTTCTATATAAGTCACCTTGAGACCCTCTGACTTTCCATAGGTGGCGGGCGGACTAAGCATGCTGAACTTTAAACCCCATTAAAGTGTAACCCCACTCATAAGGGAGGCCGCCTGCGCTGCCCATCAGACGCCGACGCTAAAAGCACATAGAAACAGTATATACTAACAATAATTTACCAGTATATAGAAATACTCATTCAATGCTACAATGTGACCACCTGCTTTGCCTACAGCTCTCCTACAGGTGAAATAAGGAATTACAGTCTGTCATTAGTGAACAGCTTGATGAGTAATAAATGGTGCCCTTACATCGTATACTATCTAAGACAGTGTTTACCAACCAGGGTATCTCCAGCTGTTGCAAAAGTGCAATTCCCAGCTTGCACAGACAAAGGCCTGTCTGCCTCCTCCAGAAGATCCACACTGTCCATGTAAATCCTGACATTTTCCCAGGGGAGTGGGGGAGCGCCACTCCTGACATTCTCCCTGTGTAGTGAGCGCGCCTCTCCTGACATTCTCCCCGTGTAGTGAGCGCGCCTCTCCTGACGTTCTCCCCGTGTAGGGAGCGCACCTCTCCTGATGTTCTCCCTAGGGGGTGGGGGCGCACCTCTCCTGATGTTCTCCCTAGGGGGTGGGGGCGCACCTCTCCTGATGTTCTCCCTTTGGAGTGGGCGAGCGCCTCTCCTGATGTTCTCCCTATGGAGTGGGCGCACGCCTCTCCTGATGTTCTCCCTATGGAGTGGGGACGCACCTCTTCTAATGTTCTCCCTATGGAGTGGGCGCACGCCTCTCCTGATGTTCTCCCTATGGAGTGGGGGCGCACCTCTCCTGAAGTTCTCCCTATGGAGTGGGCGCGCCTTTCATGACGTTCTCCCCGTGTAGTGGGCGCGCACATCTCCTGATGTTCTCCCCGTGTAGTGGGCACGCGCCTCTCCTGACGTTCTCCCCGTGTAGTGGGCGCGCACATCTCCTGAAGTTCTCCCCGTAAAGTGGGGGCGCACCTCTCCTGAAGTTCTCCCTATGGAGTGGGCGCGCCTTTCATGACGTTCTCCCCGTGTAGTGGGCGCGCACATCTCCTGATGTTCTCCCCGTGTAGTGGGCACGCGCCTCTCCTGATGTTCTCCCCGTGTAGTGGGCACGCGCCTCTCCTGACGTTCTCCCTGTGTAGTGGGCGAGCACCTCTCCTGACGTTCTCCCCGTGTAGTGGGCGCGCACATCTCCTGACGTTCTCCCCATGTAGTGGGCAAGCACATCTCCTGACGTTCTCCCCGTAGAGTGGGCAAGCACATCTCCTGGCGTTCTCCCCATGTAGTGGGCGCGCACATCTCCTGACATTCTCCCCATTTAGTGGGAGAGCACATCTCCTGAAGTTCTCCCCATGTAGTGGGCGAGCACATCTCCTGAGGTTCTCCCCCTGTAGTGGGCAAGCACATCTCCTGAGGTTCTCCCCCTGTAGTGGGCGAGCACATCTCCTGAGGTTCTCCCCCTGTAGTGGGCGAGCACATCTCCTGAGGTTCTCCCCGTGTAGTAGACAAGCACATCTCCTGACGTTCTCCCCGTGTAGTGGGCGCACACATCTCCTGACGTTCTCCCCGTGTAGTGGGCGAGCACATCTCCTGGCGTTCTCCCCATGTAGTGGGAGAGCACATCTCCTGATGTTCTCCCTGTGTAGTGGGCGAGCACATCTTCTGACGTTCTCCCCATGTAGTGGGCGAGCACATCTCCTGATGTTCTCCCCGTGTAGTGGGCACACGCCTCTCCTGACGTTCTCCCCGTGTAGTGGCCATGCGCCTCTCCTGACGTTCTCCCCGTGTAGTGGGCACGCGCCTCTCCTGACGTTCTCCCCGTGTAGTGGGCGAGCACATCTCCTGATGTTCTCCCCGTGTAGTGGGCGAGCACATCTCTTGATGTTCTCCCCGTGTAGTGGGCGAGCACATCTCCTGATGTTCTCCCTGTGTAGTGGGAGAGAACATCTCCTGATGTTCTCCCTGTGTAGTGGACACGCGCCTCTCCTGACGTTCTCCCCGTGTAGTGGGCGAGCACATCTCCTGACGTTCTCCCCGTGTAGTGGGCACGCGCCTCTCCTGACGTTCTCCCCGTAGAGTGGGCGAGCACATCTCCTGGCGTTCTCCCCATGTAGTGGGCGCGCACATCTCCTGACATTCTCCCCATTTAGTGGGAGAGCACATCTCCTGAAGTTCTCCCCATGTAGTGGGCGAGCACATCTCCTGAGGTTCTCCCCCTGTAGTGGGCAAGCACATCTCCTGAGGTTCTCCCCCTGTAGTGGGCGAGCACATCTCCTGAGGTTCTCCCCCTGTAGTGGGCGAGCACATCTCCTGAGGTTCTCCCCGTGTAGTGGACAAGCACATCTCCTGACGTTCTCCCCGTGTAGTGGGCGCACACATCTCCTGACGTTCTCCCCGTGTAGTGGGCGAACACATCTCCTGACGTTCTCCCCGTGTAGTGGGCGAGCACATCTCCTGACGTTCTCCCCGTGTAGTGGGCGAGCACATCTCCTGGCGTTCTCCCCATGTAGTGGGAGAGCACATCTCCTGATGTTCTCCCCGTGTAGTGGGCGAGCACATCTTCTGACGTTCTCCCCATGTAGTGGGCGAGCACATCTCCTGATGTTCTCCCCGTGTAGTGGACACACGCCTCTCCTGACGTTCTCCCCGTGTAGTGGCCATGCGCCTCTCCTGACGTTCTCCCCGTGTAGTGGGCACGCGCCTCTCCTGACGTTCTCCCCGTGTAGTGGGCGAGCACATCTCCTGATGTTCTCCCTGTGTAGTGGACACGCGCCTCTCCTGACGTTCTCCCCGTGTAGTGGGCGAGCACATCTCCTGATGTTCTCCCCGTGTAGTGGGCGAGCACATCTCCTGATGTTCTCCCCGTGTAGTGGGAGAGAACATCTCCTGATGTTCTCCCTGTGTAGTGGGCACGCGCCTCTCCTGACGTTCTCCCCGTGTAGTGGGCGAGCACATCTCCTGACGTTCTCCCCGTGTAGTGGGCACGCGCCTCTCCTGATGTTCTCCCCGTGTAGTGGGCGCGCACATCTCCTGACGTTCTCCCCGTGTAGTGGGCGAGCACATCTTCTGATGTTCTCCCCATGTAGTGGGCGCGCACATCTCCTGACGTTCTCCCCATGTAGTGGGCGAGCACATCTCCTGATGTTCTCCCCATGTAGTGGGCACACGCCTCTCCTGACGTTCTCCCCGTGTCGTGGGCACGCGCCTCTTCCCTTTGATGGAGACATTTCCCCTGAATCTATGAGATCGGAGGCCGCGATTAATTATGACTGAGAACCCTAAGGACTCCGAGACTGACGGCAGAATCAAAACCAATGGTGGGGGAGGGGGAGATGATGAGAGGCAACAACCCAACAATCTAATGATGGAGAGGGAGGGGAGGAGGCTGTGATTGTGACAGAAGATGTGAGAGCGCACGGATCAAACACTGGGGAGCAACATCATGAAGGGAAGGAAGAGCACAGGAAGACTTCTACCTAAGAACAAGTGTCAGGGGGGATGCATAAAGGGAAGGTATTGGTGGGGGCCGCATAAGGGGCAGGTATTGGGGGGGCGGCATAGGGAGTGGGGGCACCATAAGGGGCCGGTATGGAGGGGGCACCATAAGGGGCCGGTATGGAGGGGGCACCATAAGGGGCCGGTATGGAGGGGGCACCATAAGGGGCAGGTATGGAGGGGGCACCATAAGGGGCAGGTATGGAGGGGGAACCATAAGGGGCAGGTATGGAGGGGGAACCATAAAGGGCAGGTATGGAGGGGGCACCATAAGGGGCAGGTATGGAGGGGGCACCATAAGGGGCAGGTATGGAGGGGGCACCATAAGGGGCAGGTATGGAGGGGGCACCATAAGGGGCAGGTATGGAGGGGGCACCATAAAGGGCAGGTATGGAGGGGGCACCATAAAGGGCAGGTATGGAGGGGGCACCATAAAGGGCAGGTATGGAGGGGGCACCATAAAGGGCAGGTATGGAGGGGGCACCATAAAGGGCAGGAATGGAGGGGGCACCATAAAGGGCAGGTATGGACCATAAAGGGCAGGTATGGAGGGGGCACAATAAAGGCAAGTATGGAGGGGGCACCATAAAGGGCAGGTATGGAGGGGGCACCATAAGGGGCAGGTATGGAGGGGGCACCATAAGGGGCAGGTATGGAGGGGGCACCATAAGGGGCAGGTATGGAGGGGGCACCATAAAGGGCAGGTATGGAGGGGGCACCATAAGGGGCAGGTATGGAGGGGGCACCATAAGGGGCAGGTATGGAGGGGGCACCATAAGGGGCAGGTATGGAGGGGGCACCATAAGGGGCAGGTATGGAGGGGGCACCATAAGGGGCAGGTATGGAGGGGGCACCATAAAGGGCAGGTATGGGAGGTTGGCACCATAAGGGGCAGGTATGGGGGCGCGCCATAACACCCCCCATCCTCCCCGCAGAATCTCACCTATCAGAGAGTTGAGGGAGGAGTAGGAGCTGACTCTTCTCATCTTGTCAATGGTGTCGAAGGACAGGATGTACTCCTCGTTGTCCGGGCTCCCGAGAGTGCTGCTTGCGCTGCTGCTGGTGCTGAGGTTCCCGGGAGAGAAAACTGCAGGCCCTCCACCTGAAAGAAGACCCCTTAAATAACATAAGCAATAAGTGGTTGCAGACAGTACCGTATGGGCCATGGCGGCCATCTTACCTTCTTCAGTCAGACTGAGGTTCTGTAATGACTTGTTTAGGTTTCTCGGGGTGCTCACTGCCCGGATGTTCCCATAAGAGCTGACGGATCGGAGGCGAGGGGTGCTGGGAGCCTCCCGCACCGGGATCAGGTTGCCGGCCTCTGAAAACATCATCAGGACAGTGAGAAATAACACGTTAGAAAGCGTTGGGGGGGGGGAGGTGCTCTCACCGGCAGTATAATTATATTCGGCCCAAACATTTCCAACCGGAGTGCCACAAGAGGGAGGCAGAGAGTCGCAGAAGTCGGGTGGGGATGATGGGGCCAGACGAGCAGATCACCGGCCTCTAGTGACGCTGCCTACAGCCACTAGAGGCCGGAAAAATCCCTTCCTCCAGGACGTCATCCTCATTGTGCGCATCCCAAAGGTAGAGTGACCTAAAGATGGTGGTGATTGTGAGGGAGGGGGGGGGGGGGAGGTTCTTCTTTTAAAGGAGAACTCCAGAATATAAAAATTTTCCCCCATACTGCCGGCAGTAAAAAAAATAAAGATGTACATACCTTCCTTCGCTCCCCCGAGGCCTCTAGTAACCGGCTCCGGTCTCTGCCGCGATCTTCTTCATGGTTGCTGGTGGTCGGCGAATCATACTGCGCTCAGCCAATCACCGTCCGCAACGAAGTCCCGACTCCGCCGGTGATAGGCTGAGCGACAGTGTGATGTTTTCGGCCCCGGCAGCAGGTACCGGTGTAGTGAGGAATTTTCTGTCCTGAAGCGATCTCACACTGCCGCTCAGCCTATTGCCGGGCGAGTCGGGACTTTGTTGCGGCCGGTGATTGGCTGAACGCAGCGTGACTCGCCCACCACCGGCAACCAGGAAGAGGATCACTGCGGAGACTGGAGCCGGTTACCGGAGGAGCGAAGGAAGGTATGTACATCTTTATTTTTTTTCTGCTGGCAGTATGGGGGACAATTTTTATATTCTGGAGTTCTCCTTTAAGGTGCGAGCTACCTACAGAGTGTAAGCTAACCAATGTGGTTACAAGGGTCCTACCTACAGGGGGGCTTATATATAAGGGGCAAACTACCTAATAATAGGGGATACATTTTAAAGTACTGGAGTACCCCTTTAAGGGAACCCATTCACATCAACAAGCTGCCCACCTAATGCTCAGACACGTTGGGTCCCCCAGAGGACAGATGACCCCTCTATTACCTGGAGACTCGCGGTGTGCAGTCGATGTGACCGCAGGTAGACACTCACCCATGGCGGCTGGTGACGGCAGGTGGTAATTCTTCTCCTCCTCTATGAACTGCAGCGCCACCGTGCAGAAATTACTCTCATACTGAACAACTAAGTGACTGAGAGCGACAACCAGCTCCTGCAAGAGAGACCGCCGGACAGGTGAGAGGAGCGGACCACCAGTAATCAGCTGACATCTTATAGTGGCGATACCCCAACTCATAGGACAAGGACAGAAGACACCACGTACAACTTCCTGTCTGTAATGGTGACACGGAAGGCACTGGGGCAATGATCTCCAAACTGTGGACCTTGAGATTGGCTGTCCGAGCATGCTGAGAATTGTAGTTTTGCAAAAGGGAAGCCTTGATTTACCTTTCAGGGTCAGTGTGGATCCTTTGGAGGAGGCAGACAGATGTTTGGGAGCTGGGAGTAGTAGTTTTGCCCTATCTGGAAGTCCATATTTTGAACTGGCACCGTCCCACCACCTTGTCCTACACACAACGTTCTCACTCGCCCCCATAGACACCTACCTTGCGGACCATGGCACTGCCGTCATTGAGGAGTTGCGCCAACATCATGGCCACATTGTGATCTATTGTGGTGGAGTGGTCCGTCCTCTCCCCAGAGTTCCCCACAAAGGTCCCAAGAGCAAAAACCGCGGCACAGCGAACCTGAGGATAATGAGAAATCTGTCAGTGACCTGACACTTATAGGTGTAAGGACCTCCCCCCAGACTCCGCGCCATTCTTGTCTGTCCGTCTTATCTGGTAATTAAATTCATTTGCTGAAAAGGGAGAAAAGAAAAAAAACTGCTAATACGAAAAAAAACTAAATAAATAAAAGCTAATATAAAAAAGGAAAAAAAAACAAAGCTAATATAAGAACCCAAAAAACTAACAAAAAAACCCCTGAACTAATATAGAACAGAAAAAACTAAAGCAAAAGCTAATAGAAAAGAAAAGAAAAAAAAAAACAGCTAATATAAAACTAAAAAAAAAAAAAAAAAACAGAGCTAATATAGAAAAGAAAAAAAAAACAAAAAAACAGAGCTAATATAGAAAAGAAAAAAAAACAGCTAATATAGATAAGAAAAAAAAAGATAAAAAATAAATAAATAAAAAAACAGCTAATATAGAAAAAAAACAAAAAAAAACAGAGCTAATATAGAAAAGAAAAAACAAAAAAAAAAAAAACAGAGCTAATATAGAAAAATAAATAAATAAATAAACCAGAGCTAATATAGAAAAAAAAAACAAACAGCTAATATAGATAAGAAAAAAAAAATAAAAAATAAATAAATAAAAAAACAGCTACGGTAATATAGAAAAAAAACAAAAAAAAACAGAGCTAATATAGAAAAGAAAAAACAAAAAAAAAAAAACAGAGCTAATATAGAAAAATAAAAATAAACCAGAGCTAATATAGAAAAAAAACTGCTAATATAGATAAGAAAAACTAAAAAAAAACAAAAAAAAAAAACAGAGCTAATATAGAAAAGAAAAAAGAAAAAAAACAGAGCTAATATAGAAAATAAAAAAAAAAACAAGAAAAAAACCCAAGAGCTAATATAGAAAATAAAAAAAAAAATACAGAGCTGATGTAGAAAATAAAAAAATAAAAAAAATACAGAGCTAATATAGAAAAATAAAAAAAACAGAGCTAATATAGAAAGAAAAAAAACAGAGCTAATATAGAAAAAAAACTGAGCTAATATAGAAAAAAAAACAGAGCTAATATAGAAAAAAAACAGAGCTAATATAGAAAAAAAACAGAGCTAATATAGAAAAAAAACTGAGCTAATGTAGAAAAATAAAAATAAACCAGAGCTAATATAGAAAAAAAACTGCTAATATAGATAAGAAAAACTAAAAAAAAAACAAAAAAAAAAAAAACAGAGCTAATATAGAAAAGAAAAAAGAAAAAAAAACAGAGCTAATATAGAAAAAAAACAGAGCTAATATAGAAAAAAAACAGAGCTAATATAGGAAAATAAAAAAAAACAGAGCTAATGTAGAAAAATAAACAGAGCTAATATAGAAAGAAAAAACAGAGCTAATATAGAAAGAAAAAAAGAGGGCTTAAAAAAACTAGCTAATATAGGAAAGAAAAAAACAACAAAAACAGCTAATTAAGGAAAGAAAAAAACAACAAAAACAAAAAAAAACAGCTAATATAGGAAAGAAAACAAAAAACTAAACAAAAAACTAAACAAAAAACAGAGCTAATTAAGGAAAGAAAAAAACAAAACAAAAGAAAGCTGATATATATGAAACAGCTAATATAGAAAAGGAAAAAAAACATACAAATGTTAATCATTAAGCTCAGTGAGGTAAAACAACTTGGTTGGACCTGAGCTGCAATCCCACACACATCCTGAGGACAGAGGTGGCGCAGTTAGTGCGGGTGACGCTCATCAGGTGGTGACATTATAGATGCAGCAATTCCTGATAGATCACTAAAAATCTGAATATGTAAATGAGGGTCTTGGTGCACTGAGGGCGGTCCCTAAACATAGAGAGAACTGGTTCTTCCTCCTAGTTGATCCCTGATTCACGCCCCTAATGAATATTCATACTCTCCCTCCTGCTTTATGTAAAGAGATCACGCGCATGCGCGCACTAACATACCAGCTATGACTATCACCGTGCATGCGCAGGGTTTCTGCATATGGAAGCTTAGATCCTGCTCATATCTGCACATTTCTCCAGCATGGCGGCCAGGCTCATCACTGCACGTGGAGCTTTATACTAAGATCCCGCACGTGCACACAAATCTCCAGCATGGCGGCCAGGCTCATCACTGCACATGGAGCTTTATACTAAGATCCCGCACGTGCGCACACAAATATGCAGCATGGCGGCCAGGCTCATCACTGCACATGGAACTTTATACTAAGATCCCGCACGTGCACACAAATCTGCAGCATGGCGGCCAGGCTCATCACTGCACATGGAGCTTTATACTAAGATCCCGCACGTGCACACAAATCTGCAGCATGGCGGCCAGGCTCATCACTGCACATGGAACTTTATACTAAGATCCCGCACGTGCACACAAATCTGCAGCATGGCGGCCAGGCTCATCACTGCACATGGAGCTTTATACTAAGATCCCGCACACAAATCTGCAGCATGGCCGCCAGGCTCATCACTGCACATGGAGCTTTATACTAAGATCCTGCACGTGCGCACACAAATCTCCAGCATGGCGGCCAGGCTCATCACTGCACGTGGAGCTTTATACTAAGATCCAGCACGTGCACACAAATCTCCAGCATGGCGGCCAAGCTCATCACTGCACGTGGAGCTTTATACTAAGATCCCGCACGTGCACACAAATCTCCAGCATGGCCGCCAGGCTCATCACTGCACATGGAACTTTATACTAAGATCCTGCACGTGCACACAAATCTCCAGCATGGCGGCCAGGCTCATCACTGCACATGGAGCTTTATACTAAGATCCCGCACGTGCACACAAATCTGCAGCATGGCGGCCAGGCTCATCACTGCACGTGGAGCTTTATACTAAGATCCCGCACGTGCACACAAATCTCCAGCATGGCCGCCAGGCTCATCACTGCACATGGAGCTTTATACTAAGATCCCGCACGTGCACACAAATCTGCAGCATGGCGGCCAGGCTCATCACTGCACGTGGAGCTTTATACTAAGATCCCGCACGTGCGCACACAAATCTGCAGCATGGCGGCCAGGCTCATCACTGCACGTGGAGCTTTATACTAAGATCCCGCACGTGCGCACACAAATCTGCAGCATGGCGGCCAGGCTCATCACTGCACGTGGAGCTTTATACTAAGATCCCGCACGTGCGCACACAAATCTCCAGCATGGCGGCCAGGCTCATCACTGCACGTGGAGCTTTATACTAAGATCCAGCACGTGCACACAAATCTCCAGCATGGCGGCCAGGCTCATCAATGCACATGGAGCTTTATACTAAGATCCCGCACGTGCACACAAATCTCCAGCATGGCGGCCAGGCTCATCACTGCACATGGAGCTTTATACTAAGATCCCGCACGTGCACACAAATCTGCAGCATGGCCGCCAGGCTCATCACTGCACGTGGAGCTTTATACTAAGATCCCGCACGTGCACACAAATCTCCAGCATGGCCGCCAGGCTCATCACTGCACGTGGAGCTTTATACTAAGATCCCGCACGTGCACACAAATCTGCAGCATGGCGGCCAGGCTCATCACTGCACGTGGAGCTTTATACTAAGATCCCGCACGTGCACACAAATCTCCAGCATGGCCGCCAGGCTCATCACTGCACATGGAGCTTTATACTAAGATCCCGCACGTGCACACAAATCTCCAGCATGGCGGCCAGGCTCATCACTGCACATGGAGCTTTATACTAAGATCCCGCACGTGCACACAAATCTGCAGCATGGCGGCCAGGCTCATCATTGCACATGGAGCTTTATACTAAGATCCCGCACGTGCACACAAATCTGCAGCATGGCGGCCAGGCTCATCACTGCACATGGAGCTTTATACTAAGATCCCGCACGTGCACACAAATCTGCAGCATGGCCGCCAGGCTCATCACTGCACGTGGAGCTTTATACTAAGATCCCGCACGTGCGCACACAAATCTCCAGCATGGCCGCCAGGCTCATCACTGCACGTGGAGCTTTATACTAAGATCCTGCACGTGCGCACACAAATCTCCAGCATGGCCGCCAGGCTCATCACTGCACGTGGAGCTTTATACTAAGATCCCGCACGGTGCGCACACAAATCTCCAGCATGGCGGCCAGGCTCATCACTGCACGTGGAGCTTTATACTAAGATCCCGCACGTGCACACAAATCTGCAGCATGGCGGCCAGGCTCATCACTGCACGTGGAGTTTTATACTAAGATCCCGCACGTGCGCACACATTTCTCCAGCATGGCGGCCAGGCTCATCACTGCACGTGGAGCTTTATACTAAGATCCCGCACGTGCACACAAATCTCCAGCATGGCGGCCAGGCTCATCACTGCACGTGGAGCTTTATACTAAGATCCTGCACGTGCACACAAATCTGCAGCATGGCGGCCAGGCTCATCACTGCACGTGGAGCTTTATACTAAGATCCCGCACGTGCGCACAAATCTGCAGCATGGCGGCCAGGCTCCTCACTGCACATGGAGCTTTATACTAAGATCCCGCACGTGCACACAAATCTGCAGCATGGCGGCCAGGCTCATCACTGCACATGGAGCTTTATACTAAGATCCCGCACGTGCGCACACAAATCTGCAGCATGGCCGCCAGGCTCATCACTGCACGTGGAGCTTTATACTAAGATCCTGCACGTGCGCACACAAATCTCCAGCATGGCGGCCAGGCTCATCACTGCACGTGGAGCTTTATACTAAGATCCTGCACGTGCGCACACAAATCTGCAGCATGGCGGCCAGGCTCATCACTGCACGTGGAGCTTTATACTAAGATCCCGCACGTGCACACAAATCTCCAGCATGGCGGCCAGGCTCATCACTGCACGTGGAGCTTTATACTAAGATCCCGCACGTGCACACAAATCTCCAGCATGGCCGCCAGGCTCATCACTGCACGTGGAGCTTTATACTAAGATCCCGCACGTGCACACAAATCTGCAGCATGGCCGCCAGGCTCATCACTGCACGTGGAGCTTTATACTAAGATCCCGCACGTGCACACAAATCTGCAGCATGGCCGCCAGGCTCATCACTGCACGTGGAGCTTTATACTAAGATCCCGCACGTGCGCACACAAATCTCCAGCATGGCGGCCAGGCTCATCATTGCACATGGAGCTTTATACTAAGATCCCGCACGTGCACACAAATCTGCAGCATGGCGGCCAGGCTCATCACTGCACGTGGAGCTTTATACTAAGATCCCGCACGTGCACACAAATCTGCAGCATGGCGGCCAGGCTCATCACTGCACGTGGAGCTTTATACTAAGATCCCGCACGTGCACACAAATCTGCAGCATGGCGGCCAGGCTCATCACTGCACATGGAGCTTTATACTAAGATCCCGCACGTGCGCACACAAATCTGCAGCATGGCGGCCAGGCTCATCACTGCACATGGAGCTTTATACTAAGATCCCGCACGTGCACACAAATCTCCAGCATGGCGGCCAAGCTCATCACTGCACGTGGAGCTTTATACTAAGATCCCGCACGTGCACACAAATCTGCAGCATGGCGGCCAGGCTCATCACTGCACATGGAGCTTTATACTAAGATCCTGCACGTGCACACAAATCTCCAGCATGGCCGCCAGGCTCATCACTGCACATGGAGCTTTATACTAAGATCCAGCACGTGCACACAAATCTCCAGCATGGCGGCCAGGCTCATCACTGCACATGGAGCTTTATACTAAGATCCCGCACGTGCACACAAATCTCCAGCATGGCGGCCAAGCTCATCACTGCACATGGAGCTTTATACTAAGATCCCGCACGTGCACACAAATCTCCAGCATGGCGGCCAAGCTCATCACTGCACGTGGAGCTTTATACTAAGATCCCGCACGTGCACACAAATCTCCAGCATGGCCGCCAGGCTCATCACTGCACGTGGAGCTTTATACTAAGATCCTGCACGTGCGCACACAAATCTGCAGCATGGCGGCCAGGCTCATCACTGCACGTGGAGCTTTATACTAAGATCCCGCACGTGCACACACAAATCTGCAGCATGGCGGCCAGGCTCATCACTGCACGTGGAGCTTTATACTAAGATCCCGCACGTGCACACAAATCTGCAGCATGGCGGCCAGGCTCATCACTGCACATGGAGCTTTATACTAAGATCCCGCACGTGCACACAAATCTCCAGCATGGCGGCCAGGCTCATCACTGCACATGGAGCTTTATACTAAGATCCCGCACGTGCACACAAATCTCCAGCATGGCGGCCAGGCTCATCACTGCACATGGAGCTTTATACTAAGATCCCGCACGTGCACACAAATCTGCAGCATGGCGGCCAGGCTCATCACTGCACATGGAACTTTATACTAAGATCCCGCACGTGCACACAAATCTGCAGCATGGCGGCCAGGCTCATCACTGCACATGGAGCTTTATACTAAGATCCCGCACACAAATCTGCAGCATGGCGGCCAGGCTCATCACTGCACATGGAGCTTTATACTAAGATCCCGCACGTGCGCACACAAATCTCCAGCATGGCGGCCAGGCTCATCACTGCACGTGGAGCTTTATACTAAGATCCCGCACGTGCACACAAATCTCCAGCATGGCCGCCAGGCTCATCACTGCACATGGAGCTTTATACTAAGATCCCGCACGTGCACACAAATCTCCAGCATGGCGGCCAGGCTCATCACTGCACATGGAGCTTTATACTAAGATCCCGCACGTGCACACAAATCTCCAGCATGGCGGCCAGGCTCATCACTGCACATGGAGCTTTATACTAAGATCCCGCACGTGCACACAAATCTCCAGCATGGCGGCCAGGCTCATCACTGCACATGGAGCTTTATACTAAGATCCCGCACGTGCGCACACAAATCTCCAGCATGGCGGCCAGGCTCATCACTGCACATGGAGCTTTATACTAAGATCCCGCACGTGCACACAAATCTGCAGCATGGCGGCCAGGCTCATCACTGCACATGGAGCTTTATACTAAGATCCTGCACGTGCGCACACAAATCTCCAGCATGGCCGCCAGGCTCATCACTGCACGTGGAGCTTTATACTAAGATCCTGCACGTGCGCACACAAATCTCCAGCATGGCCGCCAGGCTCATCACTGCACGTGGAGCTTTATACTAAGATCCCGCACGTGCGCACACAAATCTCCAGCATGGCGGCCAGGCTCATCACTGCACGTGGAGCTTTATACTAAGATCCCGCACGTGCACACAAATCTGCAGCATGGCGGCCAGGCTCATCACTGCACATGGAACTTTATACTAAGATCCCGCACGTGCACACAAATCTCCAGCATGGCGGCCAGGCTCATCACTGCACGTGGAGCTTTATACTAAGATCCCGCACGTGCACACAAATCTGCAGCATGGCGGCCAGGCTCATCACTGCACATGGAGCTTTATACTAAGATCCCGCACGTGCGCACACAAATCTGCAGCATGGCGGCCAGGCTCATCAATGCACATGGAGCTTTATACTAAGATCCCGCACGTGCACACAAATCTGCAGCATGGCGGCCAGGCTCATCACTGCACGTGGAGCTTTATACTAAGATCCCGCACGTGCGCACACAAATCTGCAGCATGGCGGCCAGGCTCATCACTGCACATGGAGCTTTATACTAAGATCCCGCACGTGCACACAAATCTCCAGCATGGCGGCCAAGCTCATCACTGCACGTGGAGCTTTATACTAAGATCCCGCACGTGCACACAAATCTGCAGCATGGCCGCCAGGCTCATCACTGCACGTGGAGCTTTATACTAAGATCCCGCACGTGCACACAAATCTCCAGCATGGCCGCCAGGCTCATCACTGCACGTGGAGCTTTATACTAAGATCCCGCACGTGCACACAAATCTGCAGCATGGCGGCCAGGCTCATCACTGCACATGGAGCTTTATACTAAGATCCCGCACGTGCACACAAATCTGCAGCATGGCGGCCAGGCTCATCACTGCACATGGAGCTTTATACTAAGATCCCGCACGTGCACACAAATCTGCAGCATGGCCACCAAGCTCATCATTGCACATGGAGCTTTATACTAAGATCCCGCACGTGCACACAAATCTCCAGCATGGCCGCCAGGCTCATCACTGCACGTGGAGCTTTATACTAAGATCCTGCACGTGCGCACACAAATCTGCAGCATGGCGGCCAGGCTCATCACTGCACGTGGAGCTTTATACTAAGATCCCGCACGTGCACACAAATCTCCAGCATGGCGGCCAGGCTCATCACTGCACATGGAGCTTTATACTAAGATCCCGCACGTGCACACAAATCTCCAGCATGGCGGCCAGGCTCATCACTGCACGTGGAGCTTTATACTAAGATCCCGCACGTGCACACAAATCTCCAGCATGGCGGCCAGGCTCATCACTGCACGTGGAGCTTTATACTAAGATCCCGCACGTGCACACAAATCTGCAGCATGGCGGCCAGGCTCATCACTGCACATGGAGCTTTATACTAAGATCCCGCACGTGCACACAAATCTCCAGCATGGCGGCCAGGCTCATCACTGCACATGGAGCTTTATACTAAGATCCCGCACGTGCACACAAATCTGCAGCATGGCGGCCAGGCTCATCACTGCACGTGGAGCTTTATACTAAGATCCCGCACGTGCACACAAATCTCCAGCATGGCGGCCAGGCTCATCACTGCACGTGGAGCTTTATACTAAGATCCCGCACGTGCACACAAATCTCCAGCATGGCGGCCAGGCTCATCACTGCACATGGAGCTTTATACTAAGATCCCGCACGTGCGCACACAAATTTCCAGCATGGCCGCCAGGCTCATCACTGCACGTGGAGCTTTATACCAAGATCCCGCACGTGCACACAAATCTCCAGCATGGCGGCCAGGCTCATCACTGCACATGGAGCTTTATACTAAGATCCCGCACGTGCACACAAATCTCCAGCATGGCGGCCAGGCTCATCACTGCACATGGAGCTTTATACTAAGATCCTGCACGTGCACACAAATCTCCAGCATGGCCGCCAGGCTCATCACTGCACATGGAGCTTTATACTAAGATCCCGCACGTGCACACAAATCTCCAGCATGGCGGCCAGGCTCATCACTGCACATGGAGCTTTATACTAAGATCCCGCACGTGCACACAAATCTGCAGCATGGCGGCCAGGCTCATCACTGCACATGGAGCTTTATACTAAGATCCCGCACGTGCACACAAATCTGCAGCATGGCGGCCAGGCTCATCACTGCACATGGAGCTTTATACTAAGATCCCGCACGTGCACACAAATCTGCAGCATGGCGGCCAGGCTCATCACTGCACATGGAGCTTTATACTAAGATCCAGCACGTGCACACAAATCTCCAGCATGGCCGCCAGGCTCATCACTGCACGTGGAGCTTTATACTAAGATCCTGCACGTGCGCACACAAATCTCCAGCATGGCCGCCAGGCTCATCACTGCACATGGAGCTTTATACTAAGATCCCGCACGTGCACACAAATCTCCAGCATGGCCGCCAGGCTCATCACTGCACATGGAGCTTTATACTAAGATCCCGCACGTGCACACAAATCTCCAGCATGGCGGCCAGGCTCATCACTGCACGTGGAGCTTTATACTAAGATCCCGCACGTGCACACAAATCTGCAGCATGGCGGCCAGGCTCATCACTGCACATGGAGCTTTATACTAAGATCCCGCACGTGCGCACACAAATCTCCAGCATGGCGGCCAGGCTCATCACTGCACATGGAGCTTTATACTAAGATCCCGCACGTGCACACAAATCTGCAGCATGGCGGCCAGGCTCATCACTGCACGTGGAGCTTTATACTAAGATCCCGCACGTGCACACAAATCTCCAGCATGGCCGCCAGGCTCATCACTGCACGTGGAGCTTTATACTAAGATCCCGCACGTGCACACAAATCTGCAGCATGGCGGCCAGGCTCATCACTGCACATGGAGCTTTATACTAAGATCCCGCACGTGCACACAAATCTCCAGCATGGCCGCCAGGCTCATCACTGCACGTGGAGCTTTATACTAAGATCCCGCACGTGCACACAAATCTGCAGCATGGCGGCCAGGCTCATCACTGCACGTGGAGCTTTATACTAAGATCCTGCACGTGCACACAAATCTCCAGCATGGCCGCCAGGCTCATCACTGCACGTGGAGCTTTATACTAAGATCCCGCACGTGCACACAAATCTGCAGCATGGCGGCCAGGCTCATCACTGCACGTGGAGCTTTATACTAAGATCCTGCACGTGCACACAAATCTCCAGCATGGCGGCCAGGCTCATCACTGCACGTGGAGCTTTATACTAAGATCCCGCACGTGCGCACACAAATCTGCAGCATGGCGGCCAGGCTCATCACTGCACATGGAGCTTTATACTAAGATCCCGCACGTGCACACAAATCTGCAGCATGGCGGCCAGGCTCATCACTGCACGTGGAGCTTTATACTAAGATCCCGCACGTGCACACAAATCTCCAGCATGGCGGCCAGGCTCATCACTGCACATGGAGCTTTATACTAAGATCCCGCACGTGCACACACAAATCTCCAGCATGGCGGCCAGGCTCATCACTGCACATGGAGCTTTATACTAAGATCCCGCACGTGCGCACACAAATCTCCAGCATGGCCGCCAGGCTCATCACTGCACGTGGAGCTTTATACTAAGATCCCGCACGTGCGCACACAAATCTCCAGCATGGCGGCCAGGCTCATCACTGCACATGGAGCTTTATACTAAGATCCCGCACGTGCGCACACAAATCTCCAGCATGGCGGCCAGGCTCATCACTGCACATGGAGCTTTATACTAAGATCCTGCACGTGCGCACACAAATATGCAGCATGGCGGCCAGGCTCATCACTGCACGTGGAGCTTTATACTAAGATCCCGCACGTGCACACAAATCTCCAGCATGGCCGCCAGGCTCATCACTGCACATGGAGCTTTATACTAAGATCCCGCACGTGCGCACACAAATCTCCAGCATGGCGGCCAGGCTCATCACTGCACGTGGAGCTTTATACTAAGATCCCGCACGTGCGCACAAATCTGCAGCATGGCGGCCAGGCTCATCACTGCACGTGGAGCTTTATACTAAGATCCCGCACGTGCACACAAATCTCCAGCATGGCGGCCAGGCTCATCACTGCACGTGGAGCTTTATACTAAGATCCCGCACGTGCACACAAATATGCAGCATGGCGGCCAGGCTCATCACTGCACGTGGAGCTTTATACTAAGATCCCGCACGTGCACACAAATCTCCAGCATGGCGGCCAGGCTCATCACTGCACGTGGAGCTTTATACTAAGATCCCGCACGTGCACACAAATCTCCAGCATGGCGGCCAGGCTCATCACTGCACGTGGAGCTTTATACTAAGATCCCGCACGTGCACACAAATCTGCAGCATGGCGGCCAGGCTCATCACTGCACGTGGAGCTTTATACTAAGATCCCGCACGTGCACACAAATCTGCAGCATGGCGGCCAGGCTCATCACTGCACGTGGAGCTTTATACTAAGATCCCGCACGTGCGCACACAAATCTGCAGCATGGCGGCCAGGCTCATCACTGCACATGGAGCTTTATACTAAGATCCTGCACGTGCACACAAATCTGCAGCATGGCCGCCAGGCTCATCACTGCACGTGGAGCTTTAGGCTGAGGTCCCGCGTGTGGGATGCCCTGACTATGCACACGCAGGATCTCAGCAGAAAGCAGCTATATACAGAGAGTATGAACATCCATTAGGGGGCGTTAATCAGGGACCTGCTAGGAAGAATAACCAGTGCACAATGTGTATAAGGAATGTCCCAAGTGCACCTCATCTATAAGGAACGCCCCCAGTGCACCTCATCTATAAGGAACGCCCCCCAGTGCACCTCATGTATAAGGAACACCCCCAGTGCACCTCATCTATAAGGAACGCCCCCCAGTGCACCTCATGTATAAGGAACGCCCCCAGTGCACCTCATCTATAAAGAATGCCCCCCAGTGCACCTCATGGATAAGGAACGCCCCCAGTGCACCTCATCTATAAGGAATGCCCCCAGTGCACCTCATCTATAAGGAATGCCCCCAGTGCACCTCATCTATAAGGAATGCCCCCAGTGCACCTCATCTATAAGGAATGCCCCCAGTGCACCTCATCTATAAGGAACGCCCCCCCAGTGCACCTCATGTATAAGGAACGCCCCCAGTGCACCTCATCTATAAAGAATGCCCCCCAGTGCACCTCATGTATAAGGAATGACCCCCAGTGCAACTCATTTATAAAGAATGCCCCCCCAGTGCACCTCATGTATAAGGAATGCCCCCAGTGCACCTCATCTATAAAGAATGCCCCCCCCAGTGCACCTCATGTATAAGGAATGTATCCAAGTGCACCTCATGTATAAGGAATGCCCCCCAGTGCACCTCATGTATAAGGAACACCCCCAGTGCACCTCATCTATAAAGAATGCCCCCAAGTGCACCTCATCTATAAGGAACGCCCCCCAGTGCAACTCATTTTTAAAGAATGCCCCCAGTGCACCTCATGTATAAGGAATGCCCCCAAGTGCACCTCATGTATAAGGAATGCCCCCAAGTGCACCTCATGTATAAAGAATGCCCCCCAATGCACCTCATGTATAAGGAATACCCCCCAATGCACCTCATGTATAAGGAACCGCCTCCAGTGCACCTCATGTATAAGGAACCCCCCCCAGTGCACCTCATGTATAAGGAACACCCCCAGTGCACCTCATGTATAAAGAATGCCCCCCAGTGCACCTCATGTATAAGGAATGCCCCCCAGTGCACCTCATCTATAAAGAATGCCCCCCAGTGCACCTCATGTATAAGGAACGCCCCCAGCGCACCTCATCTATAAAGAATGCCCCCCAGTGCACCTCATCTATAAAGAATGCCCCCCAGTGCACCTCATGTATAAGGAATGCCCCCAAGTGCACCTCATGTATAAGGAACGCCCCCCAGTGCACCTCATGTATAAGGAACGCCCCCCAGTGCACCTCATCTATAAAGAATGCCCCCAAGTGCACCTCATCTATAAGGAACGCCCCCCAGTGCAACTCATTTATAAAGAATGCCCCCCAGAGCACCTCATGTATAAGGAACGCCCCCAGTGCACCTCATCTATAAAGAATGCCCCCCAGTGCACCTCATGTATAAGGAATGCCCCCAAGTGCACCTCATGTATAAGGAACGCCCCCCAGTGCACCTCATGTATAAGGAACGCCCCCAGTGCACCTCATCTATAAAGAATGCCCCCAAGTGCACCTCATCTATAAGGAACGCCCCCCAGTGCAACTCATTTATAAAGAATGCCCCCCAGAGCACCTCATGTATAAGGAACGCCCCCAGTGCACCTCATCTATAAAGAATGCCCCCCAGTGCACCTCATGTATAAGGAATGCCCCCCAGTGCACCTCATGTATAAGGAACACCCCCAAGTGCACCTCATGTATAAGGAATGCCCCCCAATGCACCTCACGTATAAGGAATACCCCCAATGCACCTCATGTATAAGGAACGCCCCCAGTGCACCTCATGTATAAGGAACCCCCCCCAGTGCACCTCATGTATAAGGAACCCCCCCCAGTGCACCTCATGTATAAGGAACGCCCCCCAGTGCACCTCATGTATAAAAAATGCCCCCCAGTGCACCTCATGTATAAGGAATGCCCCCCAGTGCACCTCATCTATAAAGAATGCCCCCCAGTGCACCTCATGTATAAGGAACGCCCCCAGCGCACCTCATCTATAAGGAATGCCCCCCAGTGCACCTCATCTATAAAGAATGCCCCCCAGTGCACCTCATGTATAAGGAACGCCCCCAGTGCACCTCATGTATAAGGAACACCCCCAGTGCACCTCATCTATAAAGAATGCCCCTTAGTGCACCTCATGTATAAGGAACGCCCCCAGTGCACCTCATCTATAAAGAATGCCCCCAAGTGCACCTCATCTATAAGGAACGCCCCCCAGTGCAACTCATTTATAAAGAATGCCCCCCAGTGCACCTCATGTATAAGGAATGCCCCCAAGTGCACCTCATGTATAAGGAACACCCCCAAGTGCACCTCATGTATAAGGAATGCCCCCAATGCACCTCATGTATAAGGAATACCCCCCAATGCACCTCATGTATAAGGAATGCCTCCCAGTGCACCTCATGTATAAGGAACCCCCCCAGTGCACCTCATGTATAAGGAACGCCCCCCAGTGCAACTCATTTATAAAGAATGCCCCCCAGTGCACCTCATCTATAAGGAACGCCCCCCAGTGCAACTCATTTATAAAGAATGCCCCCAAGTGCACCTCATGTAAAAGGAACACCCCCAAGTGCACCTCATGTATAAGGAATGCCCCCCAATGCACCTCATGTATAAGGAATACCCCCCAATGCACCTCATGTATAAGGAATGCCTCCCAGTGCACCTCATGTATAAGGAACCCCCCCCCAGTGCACCTCATGTATAAGGAACACCCCCAGTGCACCTCATGTATAAGGAACACCCCCAGTGCACCTCATGTATAAAGAATGCCCCCCAGTGCACCTCATGTATAAGGAATGCCCCCCAGTGCACCTCATCTATAAAGAATGCCCCCCAGTGCACCTCATGTATAAGGAACGCCCCCAGCGCACCTCATCTATAAAGAATGCCCCCTAGTGCACCTCATGTATAAGGAACACCCCCAGTGCACCTCATGTATAAAGAATGCCCCCCAGTGCACCTCATCTATAAAGAATGCCCCCCAGTGCACCTCATCTATAAAGAATGCCCCCCAGTGCACCTCATGTATAAGGAATGCCCCCAAGTGCACCTCATGTATAAGGAACGCCCCCCCAGTGCACCTCATGTATAAGGAACGCCCCCAGTGCACCTCATCTATAAAGAATGCCCCCCAGTGCACCTCATCTATAAAGAATGCCCCCCAGTGCACCTCATCTATAAAGAATGCCCCCCAGTGCACCTCATGTATAAGGAACGCCCCCAGCGCACCTCATCTATAAAGAATGCCCCCCAGTGCACCTCATGTATAAGGAATGCCCCCAAGTGCACCTCATGTATAAGGAACGCCCCCCAGTGCACCACATGTATAAGGAACGCCCCCAAGTGCACCTCATGTATAAGGAATGCCTCCCAGTGCACCTCATGTATAAGGAATGCCCCCAGTGCACCTCATGTACAAGGAACGCCCCTAGTGCACCTCATGTATAAGGAACGCCCCCAAGTGCACCTCATGTATAAGGAACGCCCCCCCAGTGCACCTCATGTATAAAGAACGCCCTCTAGTGCACCTCATGTATAAGGAAAGCCCCCAAGTGAACCTCATGTATAAGGAACGCCCCACCAGTGCACCTCATGTATAAGGAACACCCCCAGTGCACCTCATGTATAAGGAACGCCCCCCAGTGCACCTCATGTATAAGGAACGCCCCCCAGTGCACCTCATGTATAAGGAACACCCCAGTGTACCTCATGTATAAGGAACGCTCCCAATACACCTCATGTATAAGGAACGCCCCCAGTGCACCTCATGTATAAGGAACGCCCCAGTGCACCTCATCTATAAAGAATGCCCCCCAGTGCACCTCATGTATAAGGAATGCCCCCCCAGTGCAACTCATTTATAAAGAATGCCCCCCAGTGCACCTCATGTATAAGGAATGCCCCCAGTGCACCTCATCTATAAAGAATGCCCCCCAGTGCACCTCATGTATAAGGAATGTCCCCAAGTGCACCTCATGTATAAGGAATGCCCCCCAGTGCACCTCATGTATAAGGAACACCCCCAGTGCACCTCATCTATAAAGAATGCCCCCTAGTGCACCTCATGTATAAGGAACGCCCCCAGTGCACCTCATCTATAAAGAATGCCCCCAAGTGCACCTCATCTATAAGGAACGCCCCCCAGTGCAACTCATTTATAAAGAATGCCCCCCAGTGCACCTCATGTATAAGGAACGCCCCCCAGTGCACCTCATGTATAAGGAACACCCCAGTGTACCTCATGTATAAGGAACGCTCCCAATGCACCTCATGTATAAGGAACGCCCCCAGTGCACCTCATGTATAAGGAACGCCCCAGTGCACCTCATCTATAAAGAATGCCCCCCAGTGCACCTCATGTATAAGGAATGCCCCCCCAGTGCAACTCATTTATAAAGAATGCCCCCCAGTGCACCTCATGTATAAGGAATGCCCCCAGTGCACCTCATCTATAAAGAATGCCCCCCAGTGCACCTCATGTATAAGGAATGTCCCCAAGTGCACCTCATGTATAAGGAATGCCCCCCAGTGCACCTCATGTATAAGGAACACCCCCAGTGCACCTCATCTATAAAGAATGCCCCCTAGTGCACCTCATGTATAAGGAACGCCCCCAGTGCACCTCATCTATAAAGAATGCCCCCAAGTGCACCTCATCTATAAGGAACGCCCCCCAGTGCAACTCATTTATAAAGAATGCCCCCCAGTGCACCTCATGTATAAGGAATGCCCCCAAGTGCACCTCATGTATAAGGAACACCCCCAAGTGCACCTCATGTATAAGGAATGCCCCCCAATGCACCTCATGTATAAGGAATACCCCCCAAATGCACCTCATGTATTAGGAATGCCTCCCAGTGCACCTCATGTATTAGGAATGCCTCCCAGTGCACCTCATGTATGAGGAACGCCTCCCAGTGCACCTCATGTATAAGGAACCCCCCCAGTGCACCTCATGTATAAAGAATGCCCCCAAGTGCACCTCATGTATAAGGAACGCCCCCAAGTGCACCTCTTGTATAAGGAACGCCCCCCAGTGCACCTCATGTATAAGGAACGCCCCCCAGTGCACCTCATGTATAAGGAACGCTCCCAGTGCACCTCATGTATAAGGAACGCTCCCCCAGTGCATCTCATGTATAAGGAACGCCCCCCAGTGCACCTCATGTATAAGGAACGCCCCCAGTGCACCTCATGTATAAGGAACGCCCCCCAGTGCACCTCATGTATAAGGAACGCCCCCCAGTGCACCTCATTTATAAGGAACGCCCCCCCAGTGCACCTCATGTATAAGGAACGCCCCCCAGTGCACCTCATGTATAAGGAATGCCCTCAAGTGCACCTCATCTATAAGGAACGCCCCCCAGTGTACCTCATGTATATGGAATGCCCCCAAGTGCACCTCATGTATAAGGAACGCCCCCCAGTGCACCTCATGTATAAGGAATGCCCCCAAATGCACCTCATCTATAAGGAACGCCCCCCAGTGCACCCCATGTATAAGGAACGCCCCCCAGTGCACCTCATGTGTAAGGAACGCCCCCAGTGCACCTCATGTATAAGGAATGCCCCCCAGTGCACCTCATGTATAAGGAACGCTCCCAGTGCACCTCATGTATAAGGAACGCCCCTGGTGCTGCAAGACCATCATTTATTTATTCAGATTTTTAGTGAGTGGTGGCACTAGAAAAATAAGGTTTTACCATCACGTATATCCAGGCGCCGCTGCTGTCAGATTCCTTTTACTGCTGTAATACCAGATGCTGCCGGTAGATGTGGGGGGCGCTGTGTCTGATTACAGGACTCACCTCAGGTATGGAGTCAGTCAGGAGGCTGTAAAGCTTTTCGTGGGCGCTGTCTCTCACACCGCACCAGCGCGCAGAGTCAAAGTTCTGCCAGATTCGGCCCAGACAGATGGCCACCCATTGGCGGAGTAGCGGGTGAGGGTCATTGAGTTGTTCCAGGCAAATGGCTATGAGGTTCCCCTGTAGACAGGCCTCCTGTGGGGGGGGGACACAGAGATATAATAAAGAGAGCGGCCGGCGGCTATGTAGGGGCCCTGAAGGGGTTAATGAGGGTCCCCTGTAGACAGGCCTCCTGTAGGGGGGACATAGAGATATTATAGGGAGTGTCTGGCAGCTTTATGGGGGGCCCTAACACGTTCCCCAGTGTGCAGTCACCTGACCGGTGTTGTAGTTGTTCACTATGACGGCCAGAATGAACGCGGTCATCGTACGGTGCTCGGCCTGAAAGACAAAGAAGAGGAGGTCAGAGACATTGGTGGTGGGGGGGGGGGGGGTCAGAGACATTGGGGAGGGGAGGTCAGAGACATTGGGGAGGGGAGGTCAGAGACATTGGGGAGCGGGGGGGGGGGGGGTCAGAGACATTGGGGAGGGGAGGTCAGAGACATTGGGGAGGGGAGGTCAGAGACATTGGGGAGGGGAGGTCAGAGACATTGTGGAGGGGGGGGTCAGAGACATTGGGGGGGGGGGTCAGAGACATTGGGGGGGGTCAGAGACATTGGGGGGGTCAGAGACATTGGGGAGGGGGGTGTCAGAGACATTGGGGGGGTCAGAGACATTGGGGGGGGTCAGAGACATTGGGGGGGGTCAGAGACATTGGGGGGGTCAGAGACATTGGGGGGGGGTCAGAGACATTGGGGGGGGGGTCAGAGACATTGGGGAGGGGAGGTCAGAGACATTGGGGAGGGGAGGTCAGAGACATTGAGGAGGGGAGGTCAGAGACATTGGGGAGGGGAGGTCAGAGACATTGGGGAGGGGAGGTCAGAGACATTGGGGAGGGGAGGTCAGAGACATTGGGGAGGTCAGAGACATTGGGGAGGGGGGTCAGAGACATTGGGGGGGGGGGGGCAGAGACATTGGGGGGGGATCAGATACATTGGGGAGGGGGTCAGAGACATTGGGGAGGTGAGGGGGGGGCAGAGACATTGGGGAGGGGAGGTCAGAGACATTGGGGAGGGGAGGTCAGACATTGGGGGGGGGGGGGTCAGAGACATTGGGGAGGGGGTCAGAGACATTGGGGAGGTGAGGGGGGGCAGAGACATTGGGGAGGGGAGGTCAGAGACATTGGGGAGGGGGGGTCAGAGACATTGGGGAGGGGGGGTCAGAGACATTGGGGAGGGGAGGTCAGAGACATTGGGGAGGGGAGGTCAGAGACATGGGGGGGGGTCAGAGACATTGGGGAGGGGGTCAGAGACATTGGGGAGGTGAGGGGGGGGCAGAGACATTGGGGAGGGGAGGTCAGAGACATTGGGGAGGGGGGGGGTCAGAGACATTGGGGAGGGGAGGTCAGAGACATTGGGGAGGTGAGGGGGGGGCAGAGACATTGGGGAGGGGAGGTCAGAGACATTGGGGAGGGGGGGTCAGAGACATTGGGGGGGGGTCAGAGACATTGGAGGGGGGAGGTCAGAAACATTGGGGAGGGGAGGGGGGGGGTCAGAGACATTGGGGAGGGGAGGGGGGTCAGAGACATTGGGGAGGGGAGGGGGGGTCAGAGACATTGGGGAGGGGGGGTCAGAGACTTTGGGGGGGGGTCAGAGACATTGGGGAGGTGAGGGGGGCAGAGACATTGGGGAGGGGGGGCAGAGACATAGGGGAGGGGAGGGGGGGTCAGACATTGGGGAGGGGAGGGGGGGTCAGAGAAATTGGGGAGGGGGGTCAGAGAAATTGGGGAGGGGGGGTCAAAGACATTGGGGAGGGGAGGTCAGAGGCATTGGGGAGGTCAGAGACATTGGGGAGGGGAGGTCAGAGACATTGGGGAGGGGAAGTCAGAGACATTGGGGAGGGGAAGTCAGAGACATTGGGGAGGGGAGGTCAGAGACATTGGGGAGGGGGGGGTCAGAGACATTGGGGAGGGGGGTCAGAGACATTGGGGAGGGGGGGTCAGAGACATTGGGGTGGGGGGTCAGAGACATTGGGGAGAGGGGGGTCAGAGACATTGGGGAGGGGGGGCAGAGACATTGGGGAGGGGAGGTCAGAGACATTGGGGAGGGGGGGTCAGAGACATTGGGGAAGGGGGGTCAGAGACATTGGGGAGGGGAGGTCAGAGACATTGGGGAGGGGGGAGTCAGAGACATTGGGGGGGGTCAGAGACATTGGGGAGGGGAGGTCAGAGACATTGGGGAGGGGGGGTCAGAGACATTGGGGAGGGGAGGGGGGGGTCAGAGACATTGGGGCGGGGGGTCAGAGACATTGGGGAGGTGAGGGGGGCAGAGACATTGGGGAGGGGGGTCAGAGACATTGGGGAGGGGAGGGGGGGGGTCAGACATTGGGGAGGGGAGGGGGGGGTCAGAGAAATTGGGGAGGGGGGGTCAAAGACATTGGGGAGGGGAGGTCAGAGGCATTGGGGAGGTCAGAGACATTGGGGAGGGGAGGTCAGAGACATTGGGGAGGGGAGTTCAGAGACATTGGTGGGGGGGGGGGTCAGAGACATTGGGGGGGGTCAGAGACATTGAAGAGGGGAGGTCAGAGGCATTGGGGAGGTCAGAGACATTGGGGAGGGGAGGTCAGAGACATTGGGGAGGAGAGGTCAGAGACATTGGGGAAGGGGGAGGTCAGAGACATTGGTGGGGGGGGTCAGAGACATTGGGGGGGGGGTCAAAGACATTGAGGAGGGGAGGTCAGAGACATTGGGGAGGGGAAGTCAGAGACATTGGGGAGGAGGGTCAGAGACATTGGGGAGGAGGGTCAGAGACATTGGGGAGGGGGGTCAGAGACATTGGGGGTGTCAGAGACATTGGGGGGGGGTTAGAGACATTGGGGGGGGGGTCACAGAGACATTGGGGGGGGGTCAGAGACATTGGGGGGGTCAGAGACATTGGGGGGGGGGTCAGAGACATTGGGGTGTCGTCAGAGACATTGGGGTGGTGTCAGAGACATTGGGGGGGGTCAGAGACATTGGGGGGGGGTCAGAGACATTGGGGGGGGGTCAGAGACATTGGGGAGGGGAGGTCAGAGACATTGGGGAGGGGAGGTCAGAGACATTGGGGAGGGGAGGTCAGAGACATTGGGGTAGGGGAGGTCAGAGACATTGGGGAGGGGAGGTCAGAGACATTGGGGAGGGAGAGGTCAGAGACATTGGGGAGGGGGGGTCAGAGACATTGGGGGGGGGGCCAGAGACATTGGGGGGGGGTCAGAGACATTGGGGAGGGGGTCAGAGACATTGGGGAGGTGAGGGGGGCAGAGACATTGGGGAGGGGAGGTCAGAGACATTGGGGAGGGGAGGTCAGACATTGGGGGGGGTCAGAGACATTGGGGAGGGGGTCAGAGACATTGGGGAGGTGAAGGGGGGGCAGAGACATTGGGGGAGGGGAGGTCAGAGACATTGGGGAGGGGGGGGTCAGAGACATTGGGGAGGGGGGGTCAGAGACATTGGGGAGGGGAGGTCAGAGACATTGGGGAGGGGAGGTCAGAGGACATTGGGGGGGTCAGAGACATTGGGGAGGGGGTCAGAGACATTGGGGAGAGGTGAGGGGGGGGCAGAGACATTGGGGAGGGGAGGTCAGAGACATTGGGGAGGGGAGGTCAGACATTGGGGGGGTCAGAGACATTGGGGAGGGGGGTCAGAGACATTGGGAGGGGAGGTCAGACATTGGGGGGGGGTCAGAGACATTGGGGAGGGGGTCAGAGACATTGGGGAGGTGAGGGGGGGGGCAGAGACATTGGGGAGGGGGGGTCAGAGACATTGGGGAGGGGAGGTCAGAGACATTGGGGAGGGTGAGGTCAGAGACATTGGGGAGGGGAGGTCAGAGACATTGGGGGGGGGGGTCAGAGACATTGGGGAGGGGGTCAGAGACATTGGGGAGGTGAGGGGGGGGCAGAGACACTGGGGGGGTCAGAGACATTGGGGGGGGTCAGAGACATTGGGGGGGAGGTGGGGTCAGAGACATTGGGAGGGGAGGTCAGAGACATTGGGGAGGGGAGGTCAGAGACATTGGGGAGGGGAGGTCAGAGACATTGGGGAGGGCGAGGTCAGAAACATTGGGGAGGGGAGGTCAGAAGACATTGGGGAGGGGAGGTCAGAGACATTGGGGAGGGGGGTCAGAGACATTGGGGGGGGGGGTCAGAGACATTGGGGGGGGGGGGTCAGAGACATTGGGGAGGGGAGGTCAGACATTGGGGGGGGTCAGAGACATTGGGGAGGGGGTCAGAGACATTGGGGAGGGGAGGTCAGAGACATTGGGGAGGGGGGGGTCAGAGACATTGGGGGGGTCAGAGACATTGGGGAGGGGGTCAGAGACATAGGGGAGGGGAGGTCAGAGACATTGGGGAGGGGAGGTCAGAGACATTGGGGGGGGTCAGAGACATTGGGGAGGGGGGGTCAGAGACATTGGGGAGGTGAGGGGGGGGGGCAGAGACATTGGGGAGGGTGAGGTCAGAGACATTGGGCGTGGGGTCAGAGACATTGGGGAGGTGAGGGGGGCAGAGACATTGGGGAGGAGGGGTCAGAGACATTGGGGAGGGGAGGGGGGGGTCAGACATTGGGGAGGGGAGGGGGGGTCAGAGAAATTGGGGAGGGGGGGTCAAAGACATTGGGGAGGGGAGGTCAGAGGCATTGGGGAGGTCAGAGACATTGGGGAGGGAGGTCAGAGACATTGGGGAGGGGAGGTCAGAGACATTGGTGGGGGGGGGAGGGGGGTCAGAGACATTGGGGGGGTCAGAGACATTGAGGAGGGGAGGTCAGAGGCATTGGGGAGGTCAGAGACATTGGGGAGGGGTGAGGTCAGAGACATTGGGGAGGGGAGGTCAGAGACATTGGTGGGGGGGGTCAGAGACATTGGGGGGGGGGGTCAAAGACATTGAGGAGGGGAGGTCAGAGACATTGGGGAGGGGAAGTCAGAGACATTGGGGAGGGGGGTCAGAGACATTGGGGAGGGGGTCAGAGACATTGGGGGTGTCAGAGACATTGGGAGGGGGGGTCAGAGACATTGAGGAGGGGTCAGAGACATTGGGGGGGGGGTCAGAGACATTGGGGGGGGGGTCAGAGACATTGGGGGGTGTCAGAGACATTGGGGGGGGGGGTCAGAGACATTGGGGGGGGGGTCAGAGACATTGGGGAGGGGAGGTCAGAGACATTGGGGAGGGGAGGTCAGAGACATTGGGGAGGGGAGGTCAGAGACATTGGGGGAGGGGTCAGAGACATTGGGGAGGGGTCAGAGACATTGGGGAGGTGAGGGGGGGGGCAGAGACATTGGGGAGGGGAGGTGGAGGTCAGAGACATTGGGGAGGGGAGGTCAGACATTGGGGGGGGTCAGAGACATTGGGGAGGGGGTCAGAGACATTGGGGAGGGGGTCAGAGACATTGGGGAGGGGGGCAGAGACATTGGGGAGGGGAGGGGGGGCAGAGACATTGGGGAGGGGAGGTCAGAGACATTGGGGAGGGGAGGTCAGAGACATTGGGGAGGGGAGGTCAGAGACATTGGGGAGGGGAGGTCAGAGACATTGGGGAGGGGAGGTCAGAGACATTGGGGAGGGGGGTCAGAGACAATGGGGAGGGGGGTCAGAGACATTGGGGGGGGGTCAGAGACATTGGGGAGGGGGTCAGAGACATTGGGGGGGGGGGGTCAGAGACATTGGGGAGGGGAGGTCAGAGACATTGGGGAGGGGAGGTCAGAGACATTGGGGAGGGGAGGTCAGAGACATTGGGCGAGGGGAGGTCAGAGACATTGGGGAGGGGAGTTCAGAGACATTGGTGGGGGGGGGTCAGAGACATTGGTGGGGGGGGGGTCAGAGACATTGGGGGGGGTCAGAGACATTGAGGAGGGGAGGTCAGAGGCATTGGGGAGGTCAGAGACATTGGGGAGGTCAGAGACATTGGGGAGGGGAGGTCAGAGACATTGGGGAGGGGAGGTCAGAGACATTGGGGAGGGGAGGTCAGAGGACATTGGGGAGGGGAGGTCAGAGACATTGGGGAGGGGAGGTCAGAGACATTGGGAGGGGAGGTCAGACATTGGGGGGGGTCAGAGACATTGGGGAGGGGGTCAGAGACATTGGGGAGGGGAGGTCAGAGACATTGGGGAGGGGGGGTCAGAGACATTGGGGAGGGGGGGTCAGAGACATTGGGGAGGGGAGGTCAGAGACATTGGGGAGGGGAGGTCAGAGACATTGGGGGGGGGGGTCAGAGACATTGGGGAGGGGGGTCAGAGACATTGGGGAGGTGAGGGGGGGCAGAGACATTGGGGAGGGGAGGTCAAGGACATTGGGGGGGGGGGGGGTCAGAGACATTGGGGAGGTGAGGGGGGCAGAGACATTGGGGAGGGGGGGGCAGAGAGATTGGGGAGGGGAGGGGGGGGGTCAGACATTGGGGGAGGGGAGGGGGGGTCAGAGAAATTGGGGAGGGGGGTCAAAGACATTGGGGAGGGGAGGTCAGAGGCATTGGGGAGGTCAGAGACATTGGGGAGTGGAGGTCAGAGACATTGGGGAGGGGAGGTCAGAGACATTGGTGGGGGGGGTCAGAGACATTGGGGGGGTCAGACATTGAGGAGGGGAGGTCAGAGGCATTGGGGAGGTCAGAGACATTGGGGAGGGGAGGTCAGAGACATTGGGGAGGGGAGGTCAGAGACATTGGTGGGGGGGGGTCAGAGACATTGGGGGGGGGGGTCAAAGACATTGAGGAGGGGAGGTCAGAGACATTGGGGAGGGGGTCAGAGACATTGGGGAGGGGGGTCAGAGACATTGGGGGTGTCAGAGACATTGGGGGGGGGGTCAGAGACATTGGGGGGGGGTCAGAGACATTGGGGGGGGTCAGAGACATTGGGGGGGGGGGTCAGAGACATTGGGGGGGGTCAGAGACATTGGGGGGGGGGGTCAGAGACATTGGGGGGTGTCAGAGACATTGGTGGGGGGGGTCAGAGACATTGGGGGGGGGGGGTCAGAGACATTGGGGGGGGTCAGAGACATTGGGGGGGGGGGTCAGAGACATTGGGGAGGGGAGGTCAGATACATTGGGGAGGGGAGGTCAGAGACATTGGGGAGGGGAGGTCAGAGACATTGGGGAAGGGAGGTCAGACATTGGGGGGGGGTCAGAGACATTGGGGGAGGGGGTCAGAGACATTGGGGAGGTGAGGGGGGGGGGGCAGAGACATTGGGGAGGGGAGGTCAGAGACATTGGGGAGGGGAGGTCAGAGACATTGGGGAGGGGAGGTCAGACATTGGGGGGGGGGTCAGAGACATTGGGGAGGGGGTCAGAGACATTGGGAGGGGGTCAGAGACATTGGGGAGGTGAGGGGGGGCAGAGAAATTGGGGAGGGGAGGTCAGAGACATTGGGGAGGGGGGGTCAGAGACATTGGGGAGGGGGGGGTCAGAGACATTGGGGAGGGGAGGTCAGAGACATTGGGGAGGGGAGGTCAGAGACATTGGGGGGTCAGAGACATTGGGGAGGGGGTCAGAGAAATTGGGGAGGGGGGGTCAAGAGACAATTGGGGAGGGGAGGGTCAGAGGCATTGGGGAGGTCAGAGGCATTGGGCGAGGTCAGAGACATTGGGGAGGGGAGGTCAGAGACATTGGGAGGGGAGGTCAGAGACATTGGGGAGGGGAGGTCAGAGACATTGGGGAGGGGGCAGTCAGAGACATTGGGGAGGGGAGGTCAGAGACATTGGGGAGGGGAGGTCAGAGACATTGGGGAGAGGGGTCAGAGACCATTGGAGGGGGGGAGGTCAGAGACATTGGGGAGGGGGGGTCAGAGACATTGGAGGAGGGGAGGGGGGGGTCAGAGACATTGGGGAGGGGAGGGGGGGGTCAGAGACATTGGGGGGGGGGTCAGAGACTTTGGGGGGGGGTCAGAGACATTGGGGGAGGGGGGGCAGAGACATTGGGGAGGGGGAGGGGGGTCAGACATTGGGGAGGGGGGGGTCAGAGAAATTGGGGAGGGGGGGTCAGAGAAATTGGGGAGGGGGGGGTCAAAGACATTGGGGAGGGGAGGTCAGAGGCATTGGGGAGGTCAGAGGCATTGGGCGAGGTCAGAGACATTGGGGAGGTCAGAGACATTGGGGAGGGGAGGTCAGAGACATTGGTGGGGGGGGGAGGTCAGAGACATTGGTGGGGGGGGGAGGTCAGAGACATTGGTGGGGGGGGGAGGTCAGAGACATTGGTGGGGGGGGGTCAGAGACATTGGGGGGGGGGGGTCAGAGACATTGAGGAGGGGAGGTCAGAGACATTGGGGAGTGGAAGTCAGAGACATTGGGGAGGGGAGGTCAGAGACATTGGGGAGGGGGGGGTCAGAGACATTGGGGAGGGGGGGTCAGAGACATTGGGGAGGGGGGGTCAGAAGACATTAGGGGGGTCAGAGACATTGGGGAGGGGGGGTCAGAGACATTGGGGGGGGGTCAGAGACATTGGGGGGGGGTCAGAGACATTGGGGGGGGTCAGAGACATTGGGGAGGGGAGGTCAGAGACATTGGGGAGGGGGGGTCAGAGACATTGGGGAGGGGGGTCAGAGACATTGGGGAGGGGGGTCAGAGACATTGGGGAGGGGGGGTCAGAGACATTGGGGAGGGGGGTCAGAGACATTGGGGGGGGGGGCAGAGACATTTGGGAGGGGAGGTCAGAGACATTGGGGAGGGGAGGTCAGAGACATTGGGGAGGGGGGGGTCAGAGACATTGGGGAGTGGGGGTCAGAGACATTGGGGAGTGGGGGTCAGAGACATTGGGGAGGGGAGGTCAGAGCCATTGGGGAGGGGAGGTCAGAGACATTGGGGAGGGGAGGTCAGAGACATTGGGGAGGGAGGTCAGAGACATTGGGGAGGGGAGGTCAGAGACATTGGGGAGGGGAGGTCAGAGACATTGGAAAGTGGAGGTCAGAGACATTGGGGAGGGGGGGTCAGAGACATTGGGGGGGTCAGAGACATTGGAGGGGGAGGTCAGAGACATTGGGGAGGGGAGGGGGGGGGTCAGAGACATTGGGGAGGGGGGGTCAGAGACATTGGGGAGGGGAGGGGGGGTCAGAGACATTGGGGGGGGGTTCAGAGACTTTGGGAGGGTCAGAGACATTGGGGAGGTGAGGGGGGCAGAGACATTGGGGAGGGGGGGCAGAGACATTGGGGGAGGGCGAGGGGGGGGGTCAGACATTGGGGAGGGGAGGGGGGGGGTCAGAGAAATTGGGGAGGGGGGGGTCAAAGACATTGGGGAGGGGAGGTCAGAGGCATTGGGGAGGTCAGAGACATTGGGGAGGGGAGGTCAGAGACATTGGGTGGGGGGGTCAGAGACATTGAGGAGGGGAGGTCAGATACATTGGGAGGGGAGGTCAGAGACATTGGGGAGGGGAAGTCAGAGACATTGGGGAGGGGGGGTCAGAGACATTGGGGAGGGGGGGGTCAGAGACAATAGGGGGATCAGAGACATTGGGGAGGGGGGGTCAGAGACATTGGGGGTGTCAGAGACATTGGGGGAGTCAGAGACATTTGGGGGGGGGGGGGGTCAGAGACATTGGGGGGGTCAGAGACATTGGGGAGGGGGGGTCAGAGACATTGGGGAGGGGGGGTCAGAGACATTGGGGAGGGGGGTAAGAGACATTGGGGAGGCGGGTCAGAGACATTGGGGAGGGGGGGTCAGAGACATTGGGGAGGGGGGTCAGAGACATTGGGGAGGGGGGTCAGAGACATTAGGGGGGTCAGAGACATTGGGGGGGGGTCAGAGACATTGGGGAGGGGAGGTCAGAGACATTGGGGAGGGGGGGTCAGAGACATTGGGGAGGGGGGTCAGAGACATTGGGGAGGGGGGTCAAAGACATTGGGGAGGGGGGTCAAAGACATGGGGGGGGGTCAGAGACATGGGGGGGTCAGAGACATTGGGGAGGGGTCAGAGACATTGGGAGGGGGGTCAGAGACATAGGGGAGGGGGTTAGAGACATTGGGGAGGGGGGTAAGAGACATTGGGGAGGGGGGTCAGAGACATTGGGGGAGGGGGGGTCAGAGACATTGGGGAGGGGGGGTCAGAGACATTGGGGAGGGGGGGTCAGAGACATTAGGGGGGTCAGAGACATTGGGGGGGGTCAGAGACATTGGGGAGGGGAGGTCAGAGACATTGGGGAGGGGGGTCAGAGACATTGGGGAGGGGGGTCAGAGACATTGGGGAGGGGGGGTCAAAGACATTGGGGGAGGGGGGGTCAAAGACATGGGGGGGGGTCAGAGACATGGGGGGGGGGGTCAGAGACATTGGGGAGGGGTCAGAGACATTGGGGAGGGGGGGTCAGAGACATAGGGGAGGGGGGTCAGAGACATTGGGGAGGGGGGTCAGAGACATGGGGGGGGTCAGAGGACATGGGGGGGTCAGAGACATTGGGAGGGGTCAGAGACATTGGGGAGGGGGGGTCAGAGACATTGGGGAGGGGGGTATCAGAGACATTGGGGGGGGGTCAGAGACATTGGGGGGGTCAGAGACATTGCAGAGGTGAGGGGGGGGCAGAGACATTGGGGAGGGGAGGTCAGAGACATTTGGGAGGGGAGGTCAGAGACATTGGGGAGGGGAGGTCAGAGAGATTGGGGAGGGGGAGGTCAGAGACATTGGGGAGGGGAGGTCAGAGACATTGGGGAGGGGGGTCAGAGACATTGGGGAGGGGGGTCAGAGACATTGGGGGGGTCAGAGACATTGGGGGGGTCAGAGACATTGGGGGGGGGAGGTCAGAGACATTGGGGAGGGGAGGGGGGGTCAGAGACATTGGGGAGGGGAGGGGGGCAGAGACATTGGGGAGGTGAGGGGGGCAGAGACATTGGGGAGGGGAGGGGGGGGTCAGAGACATTGGGGAGGGGGGGTCAGAGACATTGGGGAGGGGAGGTCAGAGACATTGGGGAGGGGGGTCAGAGACATTTGGGGGGGTCAGAGACATTGGGGGGGTCAGAGACATTGATGGGGGAGGTCAGAGACATTGGAGGGGGGAGGTCAGAGACATTGGGGAGGGGAGGGCGGGGTCAGAGACATTGGGGAGGTGAGGGGGGCAGAGACATTGGGGAGGTGAGGGGGGGCAGAGACATTGGGGAGGTGAGGGGGGCAGAGACATTGGGGAGGGGAGGGGGGGTCAGAGAAATTGGGGAGGGGGGGTCAGAGACATTGGGGAGGGGAGGTCAGAGACATTGGGGAGGGGAGGTCAGAGACATTGGGGAGGGGGGGGTCAGAGACATTGGGGAGGGGGAGGTCAGAGACATTGGGGAGGGGGGTCAGAGACATTGGGGAGGGGAGGTCAGAGACATTGGGGAGGGGAGGTCAGAGACATTGGGGAGGGGAGGTCAGAGACATTGGGAGGGGAGGTCAGAGACATTGGGGAGGGGGGGTCAGAGACATTGGGGAGGGGGGGTCAGAGACATTGGGGCGGTCAGAGACATTGGAGGGGGGCAGGTCAGAGACATTGGGGAGAGGGAGGGGGGTCAGAGACATTGGGGAGGGGGGGTCAGAGACATTGGGGAGGTGAGGGGGCAGAGACATTGGGGAGGGTGAGGTCAGAGACATTGGGGAGGGGGAGGTCAGAGACATTGGGGAGGGGGGGGTCAGAGACATTGGGGAGGGGAGGTCAGAGACATTGGGGAGGGGAGGTCAGAGACATTGGGGAGGGGGGGTCAGAGACATTGGGGAGGGGGAGGTCAGAGACATTGGGGAGGGGGGGTCAGAGACATTGGGGAGGGGAGGTCAGAGACATTGGGGAGGGGAGGTCAGAGACATTGGGGAGGGGAGGTCAGAGACATTGGGGAGGGGGGGGTCAGAGACATTGGGGAGGGGAGGTCAGAGACATTGGGGAGGGGAGGTCAGAGACATTGGGGAGGGGGGGTCAGAGACATTGGGGAGGGGGGGGTCAGAGACATTGGGGAGGGGGGGTCAGAGACATTGGGGCGGTCAGAGACATTGGAGGGGGGAGGTCAGAGACATTGGGGAGGGGAGGGGGGGTCAGAGACATTGCGGGCGGGGGGGGGTCAGAGACATTGGGGAGGTGAGGGGGGCAGAGACATTGGGGAGGTGAGGGGGCAGAGACATTGGGGAGGTGAGGGGGCAGAGACATCAGGGAGGGGAGGGGGGTCAGAGACATTGGGGAGGGGGGGTCAGAGACATTGGGGAGGGGAGGGGGGTCAGAGACATTGGGGAGGGGAGGGGTCAGAGACATGGGGAGGGGGGGGTCAGAGACATCGGGGGAGGGGAGGGGTCAGAGACATCGGGGGAGGGGGGGGGCAGAGACATCGGGGGAGGGGGGTCAGAGACATCGGGGGAGGGGGGGTCAGAGACATCGGGGGAGGGGGGGGTCAGAGACATCGGGGGTTCAGAGACATAGGTGGAGGGGGTGTGGGGTTCAGAGACATAGGTGGAGGGGGTGTGGGGTTCAGAGACATCGGTGGAGGGGGGGGGGTTCAGAGACATCGGGGGAGGGGGGGTGGGGTTCAGAGACATCGGGGGAGGGGGGGGTGGGGTTCAGAGACATCGGGGGAGGGGGGGTGGGGTTCAGAGACATCGGGGGGTGTGGGGATCAGAGACATCGGGGGGTGTGGGGTTCTGAGACATCGGGGGGTGTGGGGTTCTGAGACATCGGGGGGTGTGGGGTTCAGAGACATCAGAGGGGGGGTCAGAGACATCGGGGGAGGGTGGTCAGAGACATCGGGAGAGGGGGGGTCAGAGACATCGGGGGAGGGGGGGTCAGAGACATCGGGGGTTCAGAGACATAGGTGGAGGGGGGGGTGGGGTTCAGAGACATAGGTGGAGGGGGTGTGGGGTTCAGAGACATAGGTGGAGGGGGTGTGGGGTTCAGAGACATCGGTGGAGGGGGGGTTCAGAGACATCGGGGGAGGGGGAGTGGGGTTCAGAGACATTGGGGGGTGTGGGGATCAGAGACATCGGGGGGTGTGGGGTTCTGAGACATCGGGGGGTGTGGGTTCTGAGACATCGGGGGAG
>NC_079200.1:534643-579643 GCF_029499605.1 Hyla sarda
TCATTTGTTCCTGTATTATATATATATATATATAGCACTGTGATACCTTTTATATATTGTTATACCTGTATGTCATTTGTTCCTGTATATATATATATATATATAGCACTGTGATACCTTTTATATATTGTTATACCTGTATGTCATTTGTTCCTGTATTATATATATATATATAGCACTGTGATACCTTTTATATATTGTTATACCTGTATGTCATTTGTTCCTGTATTATATATATATATATATAGCACTGTGATACCTTTTATATATTGTTATACCTGTATGTCATTTGTTCCTGTATTATATATATATATATATAGCACTGTGATACCTTTTATATATTGTTATACCTGTATGTCATTTGTTCCTGTATTATATATATATATATAGCACTGTGATACCTTTTATATATTGTTATACCTGTATGTCATTTGTTCCTGTATTATATATATATATAGCACTGTGATACCTTTTATATATTGTTATACCTGTATGTCATTTGTTCCTGTATTATATATATATATATAGCACTGTGATACCTTTTATATATTGTTATACCTGTATGTCATTTGTTCCTGTATTATATATATATATATAGCACTGTGATACCTTTTATATATTGTTATACCTGTATGTCATTTGTTCCTGTATTATATATATATATATAGCACTGTGATCCCTTTATATATTGTTATACCTGTATGTCATTTGTTCCTGTATTATATATATATATAGCACTGTGATCCCTTTTATATATTGTTATACCTGTATGTCATTTGTTCCTGTATTATATATATATATATAGCACTGTGATCCCTTTATATATTGTTATACCTGTATGTCATTTGTTCCTGTATTATATATATATATATATATAGCACTGTGATACCTTTTATATATTGTTATACTCTGTATGTCATTTGTTCCTGTATTATATATATATATATATAGCACTGTGATCCCTTTTATATATTGTTATACCTGTATGTCATTTGTTCCTGTATTATATATATATATAGCACTGTGATCCCTTTATATATTGTTATACCTGTATGTCATTTGTTCCTGTATATATATATATATATATATATATATATATATAGCACTGTGATACCTTTTATATATTGTTATACCTGTATGTCATTTGTTCCTGTATATATATATATATATATAGCACTGTGATACCTTTTATATATTGTTATACCTGTATGTCATTTGTTCCTGTATTATATATATATATATAGCACTGTGATCCCTTTTATATATTGTTATACCTGTATGTCATTTGTTCCTGTATTATATATATATATATAGCACTGTGATCCCTTTTATATATTGTTATACCTGTATGTCATTTGTTCCTGTATTATATATATATATATAGCACTGTGATCCCTTTTATATATTGTTATACCTGTATGTCATTTGTTCCTGTATTATATATATATATATAGCACTGTGATACCTTTTATATATTGTTATACCTGTATGTCATTTGTTCCTGTATTATATATATATATATAGCACTGTGATCCCTTTTATATATTGTTATACCTGTATGTCATTTGTTCCTGTATTATATATATATATATAGCACTGTGATCCCTTTTATATATTGTTATATCTGTATGTCATTTGTTCCTGTATTATATATATATATATAGCACTGTGATACCTTTTATATATTGTTATATCTGTATGTCATTTGTTCCTGTATTATATATATATATATATAGCACTGTGATCCCTTTTATATATTGTTATACCTGTATGTCATTTGTTCCTGTATTATATATATATATATAGCACTGTGATCCCCTTTATATATTGTTATACCTGTATGTCATTTGTTCCTGTATTATATATATATATACATATAGCACTGTGATCCCTTTATATATTGTTATACCTGTATGTCATTTGTTCCTGTATTATATATATATATAGCACTGTGATACCTTTATATATTGTTATACCTGTATGTCATTTGTTCCTGTATTATATATATATATAGCACTGTGATATCTTTTATATATTGTTATACCTGTATGTCATTTGTTCCTGTATTATATATATATATATAGCACTGTGATCCCTTTTATATATTGTTATACCTGTATGTCATTTGTTCCTGTATTATATATATATATATAGCACTGTGATACCTTTTATATATTGTTATACCTGTATGTCATTTGTTCCTGTATTATATATATATATAGCACTGTGATATCTTTTATATATTGTTATACCTGTATGTCATTTGTTCCTGTATTATATATATATATATATATATATATAGCACTGTGATCCCTTTTATATATTGTTATACCTGTATGTCATTTGTTCCTGTATTATATATATATATATAGCACTGTGATCCCTTTATATATTGTTATACCTGTATGTCATTTGTTCCTGTATTATATATATATATAGCACTGTGATACCTTTTATATATTGTTATACCTGTATGTCATTTGTTCCTGTATTATATATATATATAGCACTGTGATCCCTTTTATATATTGTTATACCTGTATGTCATTTGTTCCCGTATTATATATATATATATAGCACTGTGATACCTTTTATATATTGTTATACCTGTATGTCATTTGTTCCTGTATTATATATATATATAGCACTGTGATCCCTTTTATATATTGTTATACCTGTATGTCATTTGTTCCTGTATTATATATATATATATATAGCACTGTGATATCTTTTATATATTGTTATACCTGTATGTAATTTGTTCCTGTATTATATATATATATATAGCACTGTGATACCTTTTATATATTGTTATACCTGTATGTCATTTGTTCCTGTATTATATATATATAGCACTGTGATACCTTTTATATATTGTTATACCTGTATGTCATTTGTTCCTGTATTATATATATATATATAGCACTGTGATATCTTTTATATATTGTTATACCTGTATGTCATTTGTTCCCGTATTATATATATATATATAGCACTGTGATACCTTTTATATATTGTTATACCTGTATGTAATTTGTTCCTGTATTATATATATATATATATAGCACTGTGATATCTTTTATATATTGTTATACCTGTATGTAATTTGTTCCTGTATTATATATATATATATAGCACTGTGATACCTTTTATATATTGTTATACCTGTATGTCATTTGTTCCTGTATTATATATATATAGCACTGTGATACCTTTTATATATTGTTATACCTGTATGTCATTTGTTCCTGTATTATATATATATATATAGCACTGTGATATCTTTTATATATTGTTATACCTGTATGTCATTTGTTCCTGTATTATATATATATATATAGCACTGTGATACCTTTTATATATTGTTATACCTGTATGTAATTTGTTCCTGTATTATATATATATATATAGCACTGTGATACCTTTTATATATTGTTATACCTGTATGTCATTTGTTCCTGTATTATATATATATAGCACTGTGATACCTTTTATATATTGTTATACCTGTATGTCATTTGTTCCTGTATTATATATATATATATAGCACTGTGATATCTTTTATATATTGTTATACCTGTATGTCATTTGTTCCCGTATTATATATATATATATAGCACTGTGATACCTTTTATATATTGTTATACCTGTATGTCATTTGTTCCTGTATTATATATATATATAGCACTGTGATCCCTTTTATATATTGTTATACCTGTATGTCATTTGTTCCTGTATTATATATATATATAGCACTGTGATACCTTTTATATATTGTTATACCTGTATGTCATTTGTTCCTGTATTATATATATATATATAGCACTGTGATACCTTTTATATATTGTTATACCTGTATGTCATTTGTTCCTGTATATATATATATATATAGCACTGTGATACCTTTTATATATTGTTATACCTGTATGTCATTTGTTCCTGTATTATATATATATATATAGCACTGTGATACCTTTTATATATTGTTATATCTGTATGTCATTTGTTCCTGTATTATATATATATATATATAGCACTGTGATATCTTTTATATATTGTTATATCTGTATGTCATTTGTTCCTGTATTATATATATAGCACTGTGATCCCTTTTATATATTGTTATACCTGTATGTCATTTGTTCCTGTATATATATATATATATATAGCACTGTGATCCTTTTATATATTGTTATACCTGTATGTCATTTGTTCCTGTATTATATATATATATATAGCACTGTGATATCTTTTATATATTGTTATACCTGTATGTCATTTGTTCCTGTATTATATATATATATATATAGCACTGTGATACCTTTTATATATTGTTATACCTGTATGTCATTTGTTCCTGTATTATATATATATATATAGCACTGTGATCCCCTTTATATATTGTTATACCTGTATGTCATTTGTTCCTGTATTATATATATATATATAGCACTGTGATACCTTTTATATATTGTTATACCTGTATGTCATTTGTTCCTGTATTATATATATATATATAGCACTGTGATACCTTTTATATATTGTTATACCTGTATGTCATTTGTTCCTGTATTATATATATATATATATATATAGCACTGTGATACCTTTTATATATTGTTATACCTGTATGTCATTTGTTCCTGTATTATATATATATAGCACTGTGATACCTTTTATATATTGTTATACCTGTATGTCATTTGTTCCTGTATTATATATATATATATATAGCACTGTGATACCTTTTATATATTGTTATACCTGTATGTCATTTGTTCCTGTATTATATATATATATATAGCACTGTGATCCCTTTTATATATTGTTATACCTGTATGTCATTTGTTCCTGTATTATATATATATATAGCACTGTGATCCCTTTATATATTGTTATACCTGTATGTCATTTGTTCCTGTATATATATATATATATAGCACTGTGATCCCTTTTATATATTGTTATACCTGTATGTCATTTGTTCCTGTATTATATATATATATAGCACTGTGATACCTTTTATATATTGTTATACCTGTATGTCGTTTGTTCCTGTATTATATATATATATATAGCACTGTGATATCTTTTATATATTGTTATACCTGTATGTCATTTGTTCCTGTATATATATATATATATATATATATATATAGCACTGTGATACCTTTTATATATTGTTATACCTGTATGTCATTTGTTCCTGTATTATATATATATATATAGCACTGTGATATCTTTTATATATTGTTATACCTGTATGTCATTTGTTCCTGTATATATATATATATATAGCACTGTGATATCTTTTATATATTATTATACCTGTATGTCATTTGTTCCTGTATTATATATATATATAGCACTGTGATATCTTTTATATATTGTTATATCTGTATGTCATTTGTTCCTGTATATATATATATATAGCACTGTGATACCTTTTATATATTGTTATACCTGTATGTCATTTGTTCCTGTATTATATATATATATATAGCACTGTGATACCTTTTATATATTGTTATACCTGTATGTCATTTGTTCCTGTATTATATATATATATATAGCACTGTGATACCTTTTATATATTGTTATACCTGTATGTCATTTGTTCCTGTATTATATATATATATATATATATATATATATAGCACTGTGATACCTTTTATATATTATTATACCCTGTATGTCATTTGTTCCTGTATTATATATATATATATATATAGCACTGTGATACCTTTTATATATTGTTATACCTGTATGTCATTTGTTCCTGTATTATATATATATATAGCACTGTGATACCTTTTATATATTGTTATACCTGTATGTCATTTGTTCCTGTATTATATATATATAGCACTGTGATCCCTTTTATATATTGTTATACCTGTATGTCATTTGTTCCTGTATTATATATATATATAGCACTGTGATACCTTTTATATATTGTTATACCTGTATGTCATTTGTTCCTGTATTATATATATATATATATATAGCACTGTGATCCCTTTTATATATTGTTATACCTGTATGTCATTTGTTCCTGTATTATATATATATATATATATATAGCACTGTGATCCCTTTTATATATTGTTATACCTGTATGTCATTTGTTCCTGTATTATATATATATATATAGCACTGTGATACCTTTTATATATTGTTATACCTGTATGTCATTTGTTCCTGTATTATATATATATATATAGCACTGTGATACCTTTTATATATTGTTATACCTGTATGTCATTTGTTCCTGTATTATATATATATATATAGCACTGTGATCCCTTTTATATATTGTTATACCTGTATGTCATTTGTTCCTGTATTATATATATATATATATAGCACTGTGATACCTTTTATATATTGTTATACCTGTATGTCATTTGTTCCTGTATTATATATATATATATAGCACTGTGATACCTTTTATATATTGTTATACCTGTATGTCATTTGTTCCTGTATTATATATATATATATAGCACTGTGATCCCTTTTATATATTGTTATACCTGTATGTCATTTGTTCCTGTATTATATATATATATATAGCACTGTGATATCTTTTATATATTGTTATACCTGTATGTCATTTGTTCCTGTATTATATATATATATATAGCACTGTGATACCTTTTATATATTGTTATACCTGTATGTCATTTGTTCCTGTATTATATATATATATATAGCACTGTGATCCCTTTTATATATTGTTATACCTGTATGTCATTTGTTCCTGTATTATATATATATATATAGCACTGTGATCCCTTTTATATATTGTTATACCTGTATGTCATTTGTTCCTGTATTATATATATATATATAGCACTGTGATCCCTTTTATATATTGTTATACCTGTATGTCATTTGTTCCTGTATTATATATATATATATAGCACTGTGATACCTTTTATATATTGTTATACCTGTATGTCATTTGTTCCTGTATTATATATATATATATAGCACTGTGATCCCTTTTATATATTGTTATACCTGTATGTCATTTGTTCCTGTATTATATATATATATATATATAGCACTGTGATCCCTTTTATATATTGTTATACCTGTATGTCATTTGTTCCTGTATTATATATATATATATAGCACTGTGATACCTTTTATATATTGTTATACCTGTATGTCATTTGTTCCTGTATTATATATATATATATAGCACTGTGATATCTTTTATATATTGTTATACCTGTATGTCATTTGTTCCTGTATTATATATATATATATAGCACTGTGATACCTTTTATATATTGTTATACCTGTATGTCATTTGTTCCTGTATTATATATATATATATATAGCACTGTGATATCTTTTATATATTGTTATACCTGTATGTCATTTGTTCCTGTATTATATATATATATATATAGCACTGTGATATCTTTTATATATTGTTATACCTGTATGTCATTTGTTCCTGTATATATATATATATAGCACTGTGATCCCTTTTATATATTGTTATACCTGTATGTCATTTGTTCCTGTAATATATATATATATATATATATATATATATATATATATATATATATAGCACTGTGATACCTTTTATATATTGTTATACCTGTATGTCATTTGTTCCTGTATTATATATATATATAGCACTGTGATACCTTTTATATATTGTTATACCTGTATGTCATTTGTTCCTGTATTATATATATATATAGCACTGTGATACCTTTATATATTGTTATACCTGTATGTCATTTGTTCCTGTATATATATATATATATAGCACTGTGATATCTTTTATATATTGTTATACCTGTATGTCATTTGTTCCTGTATATATATATATATATAGCACTGTGATATCTTTTATATATTGTTATACCTGTATGTCATTTGTTCCTGTATTATATATATATAGCACTGTGATCCCTTTTATATATTGTTATACCTGTATGTCATTTGTTCCTGTATTATATATATATATATAGCACTGTGATACCTTTTATATATTGTTATACCTGTATGTCATTTGTTCCTGTATTATATATATATATATAGCACTGTGATCCCTTTTATATATTGTTATACCTGTATGTCATTTGTTCCTGTATTATATATATATAGCACTGTGATACCTTTTATATATTGTTATACCTGTATGTCATTTGTTCCTGTATTATATATATATAGCACTGTGATCCCTTTTATATATTGTTATATCTGTATGTCATTTGTTCCTGTATTATATATATATATATAGCACTGTGATCCCTTTTATATATTGTTATACCTGTATGTCATTTGTTCCTGTATTATATATATATATAGCACTGTGATCCCTTTTATATATTGTTATACCTGTATGTCATTTGTTCCTGTATTATATATATATATATATATATAGCACTGTGATACCTTTTATATATTGTTATACCTGTATGTCATTTGTTCCTGTATTATATATATATATATAGCACTGTGATACCTTTTATATATTGTTATACCTGTATGTCATTTGTTCCTGTATTATATATATATATATAGCACTGTGATACCTTTTATATATTGTTATACCTGTATGTCATTTGTTCCTGTATTATATATATATATAGCACTGTGATACCTTTTATATATTGTTATATCTGTATGTCATTTGTTCCCGTATTATATATATATATATAGCACTGTGATCCCTTTTATATATTGTTATACCTGTATGTCATTTGTTCCTGTATTATATATATATATAGCACTGTGATACCTTTTATATATTGTTATACCTGTATGTCATTTGTTCCTGTATTATATATATATATATATATAGCACTGTGATACCTTTTATATATTGTTATACCTGTATGTCATTTGTTCCTGTATATATATATATATATATATAGCACTGTGATACCTTTTATATATTGTTATACCTGTATGTCATTTGTTCCTGTATTATATATATATATAGCACTGTGATACCTTTTATATATTGTTATACCTGTATGTCATTTGTTCCTGTATTATATATATATATATATATAGCACTGTGATATCTTTTATATATTGTTATACCTGTATGTCATTTGTTCCTGTATTATATATATATATATATATAGCACTGTGATATCTTTTATATATTGTTATACCTGTATGTCATTTATTCCTGTATTATATATATATATATAGCACTGTGATACCTTTTATATATTGTTATACCTGTATGTCATTTGTTCCTGTATTATATATATATATAGCACTGTGATACCTTTTATATATTGTTATACCTGTATGTCATTTGTTCCTGTATTATATATATATATGGCACTGTGATCCCTTTTATATATTGTTATACCTGTATGTCATTTGTTCCTGTATTATATATATATATATAGCACTGTGATACCTTTTATATATTGTTATACCTGTATGTCATTTGTTCCTGTATTATATATATATATAGCACTGTGATATCTTTTATATATTGTTATACCTGTATGTCATTTGTTCCTGTATTATATATATATATATAGAAAGAATAATCGTAAAGGGAACCTTTAAAATATTACTTTTAATTTATCCTTAAAAAATGTACAAAAAACAAAATAATAAATGGAAAAATTTTTTTAGAAAAATTTTTGAAAAATTATTATTTTCTTGACCGCCACCAGTGTATATAATTTACTTTTGTTCAAACAATGTTCATAATTCCGTAATGATTCTGAGAGTTCAAACAATGTTCATAAGTTCCTGTGTGTTAAAGGTCTATCGATAAATCTCAGTATCGGTGCCTATTCACATAGGTAGCCGCTGTGTCTGCGTTATTCTCCTTTTCTTATTTCGGTATATAATAGGCGCATCCACATTGGAATACCAGTACAATACAACAACAATTCCGTAATATATTGTTCATAGTGCTGTATTAAATTGCAATTAATCCCATATTGCTATATGCTTGTTCACATTCATGCCGGTTGCGATATGTTGGTCGTACTCCACATGGGTGTGTTCATTAGTACACAGGGTTAGTCGCCATCCCGGGCGTGTATCCAACACCCTATATGTGCGCTTGTTCACACTTCTGCTAATGGATCGTCAACCTGGGTATATGTGCGAACCCCTATGCATGTGCTTATTCACACTGCTGCCGGTTGATTGCCCTTCTGGGCGTATGTCCAACACCTTATGTAGGTGCTTATTCACACTCCTACTGGTTGTGATATTAGAATAGTTTTCAGATTGAGGTTCTTAAATAAATCGTTTTATCACCGGCTAAGGCGTATATCCTCCACTGTATAACACTCTCCGATTGGGATTAATTTAAATCACATATAAACATATACGGTCCTAGTTGTTCGTCCTCGTATTTGTTTTATTTTTGTAGTTCTAATATCCAATCTGCGTTATTAGGTTTTAGCTTTCTGTTCACATTGGTGTATTCATGTCTCAGCCTTTTTTAACCCTCTCCATGAGACATTCACAGTCACCACAACACCTCATTCATACAGTGTTATCTGTTAATTACTATTATACTGAGGTGTATACATTCACTGCACTGTAGAGCTCTATATAGTGAATATTCAGGGTGTAATTCATACACCTCGATTCTTCACTATTATTTGTAGTGCGTATATTACTATGTATGTGAACCCATCAATCATCACAATACCAATAAATCACCACATGCATATTTCACACAATTTATAGCCTTTTGGTTACTCATGCACAAATAGATTCAGATGTAATTGGACGATTGTATGTAAACTTCTGAGTACGTAAAGACTCTATTCACATTGTATTGCGGTCAGCACCATCAGTGTCGGACATCAAACAACATGGCTCTATACTTCTGATGAAAGAAAATGGCCTAATATGGTTCCTGAAGACCTGGCAAAAGAAACGCGTCGAACCTAGACAATGTGAACTGCATCCTTGATCTACACCAGGTTTTTTTTTCCATTTGCACTTTTTTCTATTGACCTCTCTTAAACAAGATACAAGGCAATGCATGCATGCAAAGTGTAAATGGATTCCTGTGGGAAAGGAAATATGATACTAAGTGAATAATAATTACAGAACACTTGTATAAAATATATCAAATATGCAAATGGATAACAAAAAGAAATAAGTGCATATTTAAATATATCAATATGATAAAGGTCATAAGTTGCTGACAATCGCATTATAGACTGTGCATACTAGATACAACTACAATCAATGACTACTAACGTTTTACAAAATATTAAACTGGACAATATCCTCACATCTGCATTTGGCTCCATATATGCTGAACAATATGTGTGACCGCAATACAATGTGAATAGAGTCTTTACGTACTCAGAAGTTTACATACAATCGTCCAATTACATCTGAATCTATTTGTGCATGAGTAACCAAAAGGCTATAAATTGTGTGAAATATGCATGTGGTGATTTATTGGTATTGTGATGATTGATGGGTTCACATACATAGTAATATACTCACTACAAGTAATAGTGAAGAATCGAGGTGTATGAATTACACCCTGAATATTCACTATATAGAGCTCTACAGTGCAGTGAATATATACACCTCAGTATAATAGTAATTAACAGATAACACTGTATGAATGAGGTGTTGTGGTGACTGCGAATGTCTCATGGAGAGGGTTAAAAAAGGCTGAGACATGAATACATCAATGTGAACAGAAAGCTAAAACCTAATAACGCAGATTGGATATTAGAACTACAAAAATAAAACAAATACGAGGACAAACAACTAGGACCGTATATGTTCATATGTGAATTAAATTAATCCCAATCGGAGAGTGTTATACAGTGGAGGATATACGCCTTAGCCGGTGATAAAACAATTTATTTAAGAACCTCAATCTGAAAACTATTCTAATATCACAACCAGTAGGAGTGTGAATAAGCACCTACATAAGGTGTTGGACATACGCCCAGAAGGGCAATCAACCGGCAGCAGTGTGAATAAGCACATACATAGGGGTTCGCACATATACCCAGGTTGACGATCCATTAGCAGAAGTGTGAACAAGCGCACATATAGGGTGTTGGATACACGCCCGGGATGGCGACTAACCCTGTGGACTAATGAACACACTCATGTGGAGTATAACCAATATATCGCAACCGGCATGAATGTGAACAAGCATATAGCAATATGGGATTAATCGCAATTTAACACAGCACTATGAGCAATATATTACGGAATTGTTGTTGTATTGTACTGGTATTCCAATGTGGATGCGCCTATTATATACCGAAATAAGAAAAGGAGAATAACGCAGACACAGCGGCTACCTATGTGAATAGGCACCGATACTGAGATTGATCAATAGACCTTTAACACACAGGAACTTATGAACATTGTTTGAATTTTCAGAATCATTACGGAATTATGAACATTGTTTGAACAAAAGTAAATTATATACACTGGTGGCGGTCAAGAAAATAATAATTTTTCAAAAATTTTTCTAAAAAAATTTTTCCATTTATTATTTTGTTTTTTGTACATTTTTTAAGGATAAATTAAAAGTAATATTTTAAAGGTTCCCTTTACGATTATTCTTTCTAATTAAATTTGGGAGACCTAGCCTACGCAGTGGTCAGTACCACAAAAATCTTTTTTATATATATATATATATAGCACTGTGATCCCTTTTATATATTGTTATACCTGTATGTCATTTGTTCCTGTATTATATATATATATATATATATATATAGCACTGTGATATCTTTTATATATTGTTATACCTGTATGTCATTTGTTCCTGTATTATATATATATATAGCACTGTGATCCCTTTTATATATTGTTATACCTGTATGTCATTTGTTCCTGTATTATATATATATATATAGCACTGTGATACCTTTTATATATTGTTATATCTGTATGTCATTTGTTCCTGTATTATATATATATATATATATATATAGCACTGTGATCCCTTTTATATATTGTTATACCTGTATGTCATTTGTTCCTGTATTATATATATATATAGCACTGTGATACCTTTTATATATTGTTATACCTGTATGTCATTTGTTCCTGTATTATATATATATATATAGCACTGTGATCCCTTTTATATATTGTTATACCTGTATGTCATTTGTTCCTGTATTATATATATATATAGCACTGTGATACCTTTTATATATTGTTATACCTGTATGTCATTTGTTCCTGTATTATATATATATATATAGCACTGTGATCCCTTTTATATATTGTTATACCTGTATGTCATTTGTTCCTGTATTATATATATATATATAGCACTGTGATACCTTTTATATATTGTTATACCTGTATGTCATTTGTTCCTGTATTATATATATATATATATAGCACTGTGATATCTTTTATATATTGTTATACCTGTATGTCATTTGTTCCTGTATTATATATATATATATATAGCACTGTGATATCTTTTATATATTGTTATACCTGTATGTCATTTGTTCCTGTATATATATATATATAGCACTGTGATCCCTTTTATATATTGTTATACCTGTATGTCATTTGTTCCTGTAATATATATATATATATATATATATATATATATATATATATATATATAGCACTGTGATACCTTTTATATATTGTTATACCTGTATGTCATTTGTTCCTGTATTATATATATATATAGCACTGTGATACCTTTTATATATTGTTATACCTGTATGTCATTTGTTCCTGTATTATATATATATATAGCACTGTGATACCTTTATATATTGTTATACCTGTATGTCATTTGTTCCTGTATATATATATATATATAGCACTGTGATACCTTTTATATATTGTTATACCTGTATGTCATTTGTTCCTGTATTATATATATATAGCACTGTGATACCTTTTATATATTGTTATACCTGTATGTCATTTGTTCCTGTATTATATATATATATATAGCACTGTGATCCCTTTTATATATTGTTATACCTGTATGTCATTTGTTCCTGTATTATATATATATATAGCACTGTGATCCCCTTTATATATTATTATACCTGTATGTCATTTGTTCCTGTATTATATATATATATATAGCACTGTGATCCCTTTATATATTGTTATACCTGTATGTCATTTGTTCCTGTATTATATATATATATATAGCACTGTGATATCTTTTATATATTGTTATACCTGTATGTCATTTGTTCCTGTATTATATATATATATATAGCACTGTGATCCCTTTTATATATTGTTATACCTGTATGTCATTTGTTCCTGTATATATATATATATATAGCACTGTGATACCTTTTATATATTGTTATACCTGTATGTCATTTGTTCCTGTATTATATATATATAGCACTGTGATCCCTTTTATATATTGTTATACCTGTATGTCATTTGTTCCTGTATTATATATATATATAGCACTGTGATACCTGTTATATATTGTTATACCTGTATGTCATTTGTTCCTGTATATATATATATATATATAGCACTGTGATACCTTTTATATATTGTTATACCTGTATGTCATTTGTTCCTGTATTATATATATATATATATATAGCACTGTGATACCTTTTATATATTGTTATACCTGTATGTCATTTGTTCCTGTATTATATATATATATATATAGCACTGTGATACCTTTTATATATTGTTATACCTGTATGTCATTTATTCCTGTATTATATATATATATATAGCACTGTGATCCCTTTTATATATTGTTATACCTGTATGTCATTTGTTCCTGTATTATATATATATATAGCACTGTGATCCCTTTTATATATTGTTATACCTGTATGTCATTTGTTCCTGTATTATATATATATATATAGCACTGTGATATCTTTTATATATTGTTATACCTGTATGTTATTTGTTCCTGTATTATATATATATATATAGCACTGTGATACCTTTTATATATTGTTATACCTGTATGTCATTTGTTCCTGTATTATATATATATATAGCACTGTGATACCTTTTATATATTGTTATACCTGTATGTCATTTGTTCCTGTATTATATATATATATAGCACTGTGATACCTTTTATATATTGTTATACCTGTATGTCATTTGTTCCTGTATTATATATATATATATATATATATAGCACTGTGATACCTTTTATATATTGTTATACCTGTATGTCATTTGTTCCTGTATTATATATATATATAGCACTGTGATACCTTTTATATATTGTTATACCTGTATGTCATTTGTTCCTGTATTATATATATATATATATATATATATATATAGCACTGTGATACCTTTTATATATTGTTATACCTGTATGTCATTTGTTCCTGTATTATATATATATATATATAGCACTGTGATACCTTTATATATTGTTATACCTGTATGTCATTTGTTCCTGTATTATATATATATATATATATAGCACTGTGATACCTTTTATATATTGTTATACCTGTATGTCATTTGTTCCTGTATTATATATATATATATATATAGCACTGTGATACCTTTTATATATTGTTATACCTGTATGTCATTTGTTCCTGTATTATATATATATATAGCACTGTGATACCTTTTATATATTGTTATACCTGTATGTCATTTGTTCCTGTATTATATATATATATAGCACTGTGATCCCTTTTATATATTGTTATACCTGTATGTCATTTGTTCCTGTATTATATATATATATATATAGCACTGTGATACCTTTTATATATTGTTATACCTGTATGTCATTTGTTCCTGTATTATATATATATATATATATATATATAGCACTGTGATACCTTTATATATTGTTATACCTGTATGTCATTTGTTCCTGTATTATATATATATATATATATAGCACTGTGATCCCTTTTATATATTGTTATACCTGTATGTCATTTGTTCCTGTATTATATATATATATATAGCACTGTGATACCTTTTATATATTGTTATACCTGTATGTCATTTGTTCCTGTATTATATATATATATAGCTGTCACGATGCCGGCTGGCAGGTAGTGGATCCTCTGTGCCAGAGAGGGATGGAGAGGACCGCGCTAGTGGACCGGTTCTAAGCCACTACTGGTTTTCACCAGAGCCCGCCGCAAAGCGGGATGGTCTTGCTGCGGCGGTAGTGACCAGGTCGTATCCACTAGCAACGGCTTACCTCTCTGGCTGCTGAAGATGCTGAAGATAGGCGCGGTACAAGGGAGTAGGCAGAAGCAAGGTCGGACGTAGCAGAAGGTCGGGGGCAGGCAGCAAGGATCGTAGTCAGGGGCAACGGCAGGAGGTCAGGAACACGGACTAGGAACAGACAAGGGAACGCTTTCACTAGGCACTAAGGCAACAAGATCCGGCGAGGGAGTGCAGGGGAAGTGAGGTGATATAGGGAAGTGCACAGGTGAACACACTGATTGGAACCACTGCGCCAATCAGCGGCGCAGTGGCCCTTTAAATCGCAGAGACCCGGCGCGCGCGCGCCCTAGGGAGCGGGGCCGCGCGCGCCGGGACAGAACAGACGGAGAGCGAGTCAGGTAGGGGAGCCGGGGTGCGCATCGCGAGCGGGCGCTACCCGCATCGCGAATCGCATCCCGGCTGGCAGCGGAATCGCAGCGCCCCGGGTCAGAGGACGTGACCGGAGCGCTGCCGCGGGGAGAGTGAAGCGAGCGCTCCGGGGAAGAGCGGGGACCCGGAGCGCTCGGCGTAACAGTACCCCCCCCCTTGGGTCTCCCCCTCTTCTTGGGGCCAAAGAACCTGAGGAAAAAAAAACTCAATTCTTTTCCGTGATGAGGTCCGATGCAAATTAGGAGGGGTTCTGTGTGGAAACGTAGGAGACAGTCCAATCTTTTATTGAAAAAACAATAGATGTAGAGGGGTCTGGCGAGACTGGTCACAGGAACGTAGAACCTGTTGATGAGAGAGGCCAAAAAAAATTTTCCTGCAGATCCGGAATCCAATAAGAGCATAGTAGAGAAGGAGAAGGTAGAGGCTGATATCCGCACAGGCACAGTAAGGCGTGGAGAAGCAGAGTTGACATCAAGAACTGTGTCACCTTTGTGCGGAGTCAGCGTACGTCTTTCCAGGCGGGGAGGACGGATAGGACAATCCTTCAGGAAGTGTTCGGTACCGGCATAGTACAGGCAAAGATTCTCCATGCGGCGTCGTGTCCTCTCTTGAGGTGTCAAGCGAGACCGGTCAACTTGCATAGCCTCCGCGGCGGGAAGCACAGGAACAGATTGCAGAGGACCAGAGGAGAGAGGAGCCGGGGAGAAAAAACGCTTCGTGCGAACAAAGTCCATATCCAGGCGAAGCTCCAGACGCCATCCGGAAGAACGCATGTCAATGCGAGTGGCAAGATGAATGAGTTCATGTAGGTCAGCAGGAGTCTCTCGTGCGGCCAGAACATCTTTAATGTTGCTGGATAGGCCTTTTTTAAAGGTCGCGCAGAGAACCTCACTATTCCAGGACAACTCGTAAGCAAGAGCACGGAACTGAATGGCGTACTCGCCAACGGAAGAAACACCCTGGGCCAGGTTCAGCAGGGCAATCTCGGCTGAAGAAGCTCGGGCAGGTTCCTCAAAGACACTTCGAATTTCCGAGAAGAAGGAGTGTAGAGAGGCAGTGACGGGGTCATTGCGGTCCCAGAGCGGTGCGGCCCATGACAGGGCTTTTCCGGACAGAAGGCTGACTACGAAAGCCACCTTAGACCTTTCAGTAGGAAACTGGTCCGACATCATCTCCAAGTGCTGGGAACATTGCGAAAGAAAGCCATGGCAATACTTAGAGTCCCCATCAAATTTGTCCGGCAAGGACAGGCAGAGGCTAGGAGTGGCCACTCGCTGCGGAGGAGGTGCAGGAGCTGGCGGAGGAGAAGATTGCTGGAGAAGTTGCGACTGAAGTTGGTGCGAAATGGTGGACATTTCCGACAGCTGACGGGTTAGAAGGGCGATCTGTCGGGCTTGCTGGGCGGCCACCGTGGTTAGCTCAGCGACAACTGACAGAGGAACTTCAGCGGGATCCATGGCCGGATCTACTGTCACGATGCCGGCTGGCAGGTAGTGGATCCTCTGTGCCAGAGAGGGATGGAGAGGACCGCGCTAGTGGACCGGTTCTAAGCCACTACAGGTTTTCACCAGAGCCCGCCGCAAAGCGGGATGGTCTTGCTGCGGCGGTAGTGACCAGGTCGTATCCACTAGCAACGGCTTACCTCTCTGGCTGCTGAAGATGCTGAAGATAGGCGCGGTACAAGGGAGTAGGCAGAAGCAAGGTCGGACGTAGCAGAAGGTCGGGGGCAGGCGGCAAGGATCGTAGTCAGGGGCAACGGCAGGAGGTCAGGAACACGGACTAGGAACAGACAAGGGAACGCTTTCACTAGGCACTAAGGCAACAAGATCCGGCAAGGGAGTGCAGGGGAAGTGAGGTGATATAGGGAAGTGCACAGGTGAACACACTGATTGGAACCACTGCGCCAATCAGCGGCGCAGTGGCCCTTTAAATCGCAGAGACCCGGCGCGCGCGCGCCCTAGGGAGCGGGGCCGCGCGCGCCGGGACAGAACAGACGGAGAGCGAGTCAGGTAGGGGAGCCGGGGTGCGCATCGCGAGCGGGCGCTACCCGCATCGCGAATCGCATCCCGGCTGGCAGCGGAATCGCAGCGCCCCGGGTCAGAGGACGTGACCGGAGCGCTGCCGCGGGGAGAGTGAAGCGAGCGCTCCGGGGAGGAGCGGGGACCCGGAGCGCTCGGCGTAACAATAGCACTGTGATACCTTTTATATATTGTTATACCTGTATGTCATTTGTTCCTGTATTATATATATATATATATAGCACTGTGATACCTTTTATATATTGTTATACCTGTATGTCATTTGTTCCTGTATATATATATATATATATATATATATATATATATATATAGCACTGTGATACCTTTTATATATTGTTATACCTGTATGTCATTTGTTCCTGTATTATATATATATATAGCACTGTGATACCTTTTATATATTGTTATACCTGTATGTCATTTGTTCCTGTATTATATATATATATAGCACTGTGATACCTTTATATATTGTTATACCTGTATGTCATTTGTTCCTGTATTATATATATATATAGCACTGTGATCCCTTTTATATATTGTTATACCTGTATGTCATTTGTTCCTGTATTATATATATATATATAGCAATGTGATACCTTTTATATATTGTTATACCTGTATGTTATTTGTTCCTGTATTATATATATATATATAGCACTGTGATACCTTTTATATATTGTTATACCTGTATGTCATTTGTTCCTGTATTATATATATATATATAGCACTGTGATACCTTTTATATATTGTTATACCTGTATGTCATTTGTTCCTGTATTATATATATATACATATAGCACTGTGATACCTTTTATATATTGTTATACCTGTATGTCATTTGTTCCTGTATATATATATATATATAGCACTGTGATACCTTTTATATATTGTTATACCTGTATGTCATTTATTCCTGTATTATATATATATATAACACTGTGATACCTTTTATATATTGTTATACCTGTATGTCATTTGTTCCTGTATTATATATATATATATAGCACTGTGATACCTTTTATATATTGTTATACCTGTATGTCATTTATTCCTGTATTATATATATATATATATATATATATATATATATATATATATATATTTAGCACTGTGATACCTTTTATCAGATTAAATGTTTAATTAATCAGCTCTGGTCTTTGATCTCTAAATATATGATCTCACCTTTCTGAAGGCAGCTCTGGTGGAAACACGTTTATCTAAGGGTTAATTAGGTGACTTGCTGGGACTAGTAGTGGATACCCAGAGGTCTGGCAGCTTTAACCCATTGCACCATCACACCCTCTCTAGCGTCTTGGCTGGACCGTGTGATCGTGACAGCCGCACCTTCACCCGCCGCAGCCATCGCAGAACTCCTTCTCTGCTCCCTGCCTGGACTCGAATGAGCGGGCAAAGCGGGGGAAGGAGTAGTTCAAATGAAATTACTGTGCTGTGATTGGTCGTTTGCTCCGATGACAGCACAGTAATAGCATCGCCGATGACAGTGATCGGAGGAGTGGCAACCCTGCCACCTCCCTCCTTCACTGCATGATGATTGGTGCTGTCTCGGACGGCACCAATCTTCACTTATTCCGGGGTCCCCGAGTCACTAGGGACCAGATTAGATGGTCAAAAGTTCCGTCCAATCGCAGCGATTGCTGTTACAGGAGGGGGTTAAATCCCTCTTGGCTGATGTGGGAAGATGTCTGCTGTAAGGAAACAGCAGTTATCTTCACCCGATCACCTCGTCTCCCGACGCGGTGATCCAAAACAGTCAGGACGTAAATGTACGTCCTGGTGCGGGAAGTACCTCAGAGCCAGGACGTACATTTACGTCCGTGGTCGTTAAGGGGTTAAAGCAAGATCTGGAAGACCAAGAAAAATATCAGACAGAACAGCTCGTAGGATTGCGAGAAAAACAATTCAAAACCCACGTTTGACTGCACAATCCCTCCAGAAAGATCTGGCAGACACTGGAGTTGTGGTTACACTATTCCACTATAAAGAGATACTTGTACAAAACCTAACAGAATACAAATATTAAATAATCGTGAATCCTTCTGGATCCACAAACTACATACTTTGCACCCTCAAGGTTTTAATCAATGTATCGATACAGTCAAATAATCTGATAAATTAGGGTTTAAAAATTTTCCATTTTTTTCCTATGGATTAATCTCCAAAATATTATACCTTGATTACATTTTCTTTCTTCGTTCCTTCTGTGCTGTTCACCCTGGAGCGCCCCACTGTGTATTTATTATTCCTTATGTTTTATTATCCAAGTTCCGTTTTTTGTTCTTCCCTTCCTTTCTGCATATAGAAACTTCTGTATTTTTTATTTAATTATTTAATGTTTGTAAATTTGGATCTCTTTACGAATATTCACACCCTACGTTTTCGCCGGGTGCTGTATTCAATACCGCACTAGTTATTCTAGTTCATCTTTTTCACTTTTCTCCAAGTAGTGTTCATACATTCCCTTTTGGTCAGTTGCGATTTTGTTTACCGCACTGTTTATTATTTATTTTTTATTTAATAAGACAGCGATATACAAATAAAACATTTTTTATCCTTTGCATTAATATACATAACACCTTTTAGGTCCATATATCTTTATACCATATACATTTTTTGAAATAATATCCAACTTGCGTTGTTGAATGCCGCACCGGTGACTAAGCGATGTGATTCCTTGAGTCGCTTGTGGTGTTATATTCACACCACATGCGATAATTATATTATATATATATATGTTTATAAGATTGCATTGTGCTTTTATATTGTTGTTTTATTATTATTTTTGTGACTTTTGTTTGCCTATTTATATTTATTTATATCTATTTATATATTTTTCATACATTGTCACATTTATATGTGGATATGTAATTCTATGTAACAACTCTTTCAAAAAGTACTCTAATGGTTAATTCCTGGAGGTATATATATCTGTTACCAGCCTTCCCTTGTCATGCCTGATGAAGCTGCGCATGCGCAGCGAAATGCGTTTCATCTAATAAATCCATTGATTTTACTTGGCTGCCTGATGGTTCCTCTCTGCGCCAGACAAACTCCTGACTCTCTGGTCATTCGGTTTTAAATATGGTCTTCATGGAAGAGTCATCAGAAGAAAACCTCTTCTACGTCCTCACCACAAAAGTCAGCGTTTGAACTTTGCAAATGAACATATAGACAAGCCTGATGCATTTTGGAAACAAGTTCTGTTGACCAATGAGGTTAGAATTGAACTTTTTGGCCGGAATGAGCTAAGGTACGTTTGGAGAAGAAGGGGAACAGAATTTAATGAAAAGAACCTCTGTCCAACTGTTAAGCATGGGGGTGGATCAATCATGCTTTGGGGTTGTATTTCAGCCAGTGGCACAGGGAACATCTCACGAGTAGAAGTAAAAATGGATTCAATAAAATTTCAGCAAATTTTGGATGCTAACTTGATACCATCTGTGAAAAAGCTGAAGTTAAAGAGAGGATGACTTCTACAAATGGATAATGATCCTAAACACACCTCGAAATCCACGGGGGATTACATCAAGGGGCGTAAACTGAAGGTTTTACCATGGCCTTCACAATCTCCTGACCTCAACATAATTGAAAATCTATGGATAGACCTTAAAAGAGCAGTGTGTGACAGACAGCCCAGAAATCTCAAAGAACTGGAAGACTTTTGTAAGGAAGAATGGGCAAAGATACCTCAAACAAGAACTGAAAGACTCTTGGCTGCTACAAAAAGCGTTTTACAAGCTGTGATACTTGCCAAAGGGGGCAGTACAAGATATTAACTCTGCAGGGGGCAAAAACTTGTGCAGGCGCCATTTTTGTGTTTCCTGTTATTATGAAAGTGTAAATGATGGAAATAAAATGTAACTTTTGGTGACATATTATAAGAATGTCTAATCTGTAATTTGATCCTTTTGGAGATTTTTCCATCTTTCCTTGGCTTCTTTATGCACATTAATACAAATTTTTACCTGGGGGGCCCAAACTTTTCATCCCCACTGTATGTCCTCCCGGGAGACACAAGAACTTAGAGCGCCTTGGAGCACCAGACTCCTTAGAAGACATGGGGGACGCGCCCCAAATATAAATAGAGACAAAGCACAAGTAACAGCAATGCAGCAGACTCCGAAGAGACGGCTATCACTAAATTACATTTCCCTATTCCCCCTCCCCATCTGTCCCTGACACGAACTACATCTGTCCCTGTATTTATACATCTATTTCCCAAATCCCAATAAAAATACCTTTTTGCACAGCTGCCGGAGCTCAGAGTTGAGCTCTCTGGTGAGGGCAGGAAGTGTCATCTGAAGCCTGGCCGGGGCTAGCTTCCGCCCCTCTCCTCTCTCTCTCCTGCAGCTCGCGCGCTGCAATAAATGAGGAGAGGGAGATGCAGGGGGGCGGGAATATTTAAATTTGGCGTGCTGCGCGAGCGCTGTGCTCGCTCTCTGCCTGTATAGGAAACAGGCAGAGAGCGAGCACAGAGTTCGTGCGCGCACAGCGCGCAAAATTTAATATCCCCGCCCCCCTGCATCTCCCTCTCCTCATTTATTGCAGCACGCGAGCTGCAGGAGAGAGAGAGGAGAGGGGCGGAAGCTAGCCCCGGCCAGGCTTCAGATGATGTTCAGATGACGGCATTCATTTGAACGCGCATTCCGGACCACGCTGTGTCACGCTGCCCAGCCAGCGTTGGTCTGAACGTGATCAACGTCGGGGGGGGGGGGGGGGGGGGGTTAAGTAATCCTGAGCCATATAGGATGACATCTAGAGGCCAGGTTTTCAAATGTAAAAAAAACACATATAACGTTTTTTTTTTATAAACTACATTAGAAACATTTTTATTTTTACATAATTTATTAAATTTTTTCTTTTTAATGAACGTACCCATTTAAATAAGGCTTGTAAAAATAGCCACACCCCCGAAAAAATAAATATATTCATAATACCGCAATAAATATATACATGCAAGAGAGAGATTGAAAGAAAAGAAACAGAAGAATAAGAGGCTCGCCGCGCAAAACGGGAGGTGTCACATGATACACAGAGGCATGCCCCCATCTCCCCGCCCCCCGCACCGCACAAAGCATTAAGCCGCCCCCCCGCCATCCTCTGGCCACATACCACTGCTGCCCCTCCCCCCATCCTCTGCCTACATACCGCTGCTAACCCCCCCCCATCCTCTGGCCACATACCACTGCTGCCCCCCCCCCCATCGTCTGGCCACATACCACTGCTGCCCCTCCCCCCATCCTCTGCCTACATACCGCTGCTAACCCCCCCCCATCCTCTGGCCACATACCACTGCTGCCCCTCCCCCCATCCTCTGCCTACATACCGCTGCTAACCCCCCCCATCCTCTGGCCACATACCACTGCTGCCCCTCCCCCCATCCTCTGCCTACATACCGCTGCTAACCCCCCCCCATCCTCTGGCCACATACCACTGCTGCCCCCCCCCCCCATCGTCTGGCCACATACTGCCGCCGCCCCATCGCCTCCCCCCATCCTCTGGCCACATACTGCCGCCACCCCATCGCCTCCCCCCATCCCCGGTGTTATAATTACCTGTTCCCGAGGTCCTCGATACTTCTTGCTCCGTCGGCATCCTGTGCTGTCACTGTGCGCACTGACTGTGATGTCGCGTTGGGGACGTCACTGGTCATTACGCAGCGCACAGCAACAACGCAGGAGCCAGAAGGATCGCAGACCTCGGGAACAGGTAATTATAACACCGGGGATGGGGGGAGGCGATGGGGTGGCGGCGGTATGTGGCCAGAGGATGGGGGAGGCGATGGGGTGGCGGCGGTATGTGGCCAGAGGATGGGGGGAGGCGATGGGGTGGCGGCGGTATGTGGCCAGAGGAAGGGGGGAGGCGATGGGGTGGCGGCGGCATGTGGCCAGAGGATGAGGGGAGGCAATGGGGCAACGGCGGTGATGGTCGTCTCTGGCCGGGGGGCGGGGCATTATTGTCATATCGGCAAGGTAATTGCCGATACCGATAATGTCCAAAATCGTGATTATCGGCCAATAATATCGGCCAAACTGCTAATCGGTCGATCCCTACCGAACGGCACCACGAAAACACAGTTACGGAACACTGGCAAAAAATGTCATATAAATCCTCCAGAAAAAACACAGAGAAGCAAAGAGTCAAGAGGTTTTATGTCCTGGGTGGGCTCTGAGGGCATCGTTCCCCATCGTTGTGCTGCTGACAAGGGAACAATGCCCCAATCAACCATTATAAAAACAAGCAATCTCCAGGTAGCAGAGCGGGATCAATGGAAGCGCTGAGACCAGATAAGAAGTTGAAAGGATTTATTTCCCATAATGCAACGCGTTTCACGGTCACCCGCTTCCTCAGGATGCCTGGAGATTGCTTGTTTTTATCGTGATTCTATTTCAGCGGGACGAAGCTGCAGAGACCCCCTGATGATACGCCCTGTTCCATTGTTGTACTTGGTTGGAGTACAACTTCATGTGGTAAGCGCAATTCACACTTAGCGTTACCAACTCACCTTTGGTGTTACACTACGGAGCGCATCCGTTTGTGCTTTTTTAATTCCAATCAACCATTGGAAAGCTCCTGAAATGCAAATCTGCCCACTGTATGGTCAGGTTTGTGCCAGTGTCCTACCATAAAAGGGGACTGTTGTCAAATATCGGCATGGGTGGTAAAATGGTAAACGTCACCATTCCTGGGGGGTCTAGGGTAATAAAGCCTTTTATTCTCTGCCCAATCAGGGCGATTCATGCAGCTCAATACAGACGCAGCAGAACCTGTTGTAACTTCACAAGTTAAAGGGGGTATTCCAGGAAAATACTTTATATATATATATATATACTGGCTCCAGAAAGTTAAACAGATTTGTAAATTACTTCTAATAAAAAATCTTAATCCTTCCAATAATTATCAGCTGCTGAAGTTGAGTTGTTCTTTTCTGTCTGGCAACACTGCTCTCTGCTGACATCTCTGCTTGTCTCAGGAACTGCACAAAGTAGAAGAGGTTTGCTATGGGGATTTGCTTCTAAACTGGACAGTTCCCGAGACACGTGTCATCAGAGAGCACTTAGACAGAAAAGAACAACTCAACTTCAGCAGCTCATAAGTACTGAAAGGATTAAGATTTTTTAATAGAAGTGATTTACAAATCTGTTTAACTTTCTGGAGCCAGTTGATATAAATGTAAAAAAAAAAAAAAAAAAAAAAAAAGTTTTTTCCTGGAATACCCCTTTTACAAATGTATGAACGCTGTAATACCCAACTGTGACCACAAGGTGGCTCCAACAAACCACTCAGCAGCACAGAGCAGCTTCACCTACAGCAGTGTTTCCCAACCAGGGTGCCTCCAGCTGTTGCAAAACTACAACTTCCAGCATGCACGGACAGCCTTCGGCTGTCCGGGCATGCTGGAAGTTGTAGTTTTGCAACAGCTGGAGCCACCCTGGGTTGGAAATACTGACCTACAGAGATAACTACACAATGGGGGAGATTCCCAAAAACTGCTGTAATTTCTGTTCACCTTTTTCAAAGGTCTTTTGTGCTGCTTTGAAAATACGTGAAAATTCTTTTTTGCGCCACTTTTGTTTTTTTGCGCCAAAAATGTATTTTGTTTCAGTCCTTTGTTTTGTTTTTTTTTTGCACCAAAATTGCCGATTCACATCCCAGAAAATTCTGGTAGAAACATGTCACGGAATATTCCATGGTTACTGGCGCCCAGACAAGCGATAACTGCATAAATTAAACATTTCTGAGCTTAAGTGTGAGCGCAAGTGCAGTGACCAAGAAAAAAAAATATTATATTTTTTTAAATAACACTTTTCAATAATAATTTCTTTTTTTTTTTAACTTATATTACTTAAATAAAACCTTTTCCCAAAAAAAACTAAGGAAAAAAAAACAAAAACATAAACAATAAAACTACAACCAGTTCTGTGATTTCTATCAAAAAGCTGGTGCGCAATTTTGGCCTTAAACTGGACTCTCTCCCCTTAGAAAATATCGTGTAAAGCCGAAAATGTACGTGGACACGCCCACTTATACAAAACGGACGTGATCAGTGTGAACCGCGGCACAAACCTCTTTGAAAATGTGGTTTATACTTTTCGTGCCAAAATTTTGGTGCAAAATGGAGTTTTTTTAGCGCAAAATTCATTGGGAATCTCCCACAATGTCTGAGGTCTGAACCGCCAAGGAACCGCGAAACGCAATTTGGACACTTTCCTGGGACACGTTTTGTTACAGTAAGTTCTGATTTTGTTGTTGACCCCGATCACGCGTCTCCTCTACTTGTCTTATCTCTAGACACAATAGAAAGTTTTGGAATTCCCGAAAGACCGTAATCGGCGGCATTTATCCCGATGCTGACAATAGTTTTCCGTTATTCAATTTGACATTTATAAAAACATTGAAAACGAGAAAAATCGTAAGTGCGTCAAGGCTACAATACATAGACCTAGAGGAATCTAGGAATCACCTTTAGGTGCCCCGCGAGTCCTTTATGGACTCCATAAATATCGATCAATTCCCTAAACGCTTCCAGAATAATGAGTTATTATGACCTGAAGGTTTAAATAAAGTTATTGAAAAAAAAAACAGTAATAATTTTATTTGTCTTTTATGTATTTATTTCTGCATTGTAATTTTATACTTTGTATTTGCTTCTTGTCGCTTCGGTTGTGATGTCATCGCGTTGTCTGTATTTGGAGCCATTTGTAACTTTTTTATGTCTGATGAAGGCGCCAAGACGGCCCAGAAACGTGTTAAATAAATCCATTTACCTATTGTTCTTATGGAGTCCTGGCAGCACCCATGTTTTTCCCTTAGGTCCTATAACATTTTGGGTCCTTTAACCCCCTGTGTGCTTGGCAGTTACCCCTATGGGCTGATGGGGACACTGTGAGGGGTTAGTAGTGACACTAGAACACTTCCTCAGATGTGGCACTCCAGGCTTGGAGGTTACAGTACACGTAGATACAATGCTGGGTGGTTCTTGTGAGGACCTACTTGGAAATCACTAGGCCCCGGCACAGAGGGCACTTTACTGCGGTCTTTGTTCTGGCGTCACTCCTGGAGCAGACTGTGGTGGCACCGAAGGAGCAGAGCTGGTTGGGTGCGTTCAGCTGCTCCATTCTCTGTTCTGTACGGTTACAGGGACACCTATCTGGCACACTGTTATGGGGGTTCTCTAGCTGGCACACTGTTATGGGGGTTCTCTAGCTGGCACACTGTTATGGGGGTTCTCTAGCTGGCACACTGTTATGGGGGTTCTCTAGCTGGCACACTGTTATGGGGGTTCTGTCGCTGGCACACTGGTATGTGGGTTCTCTAGCTGGCACACTGGTATGTGGGTTCTCTAGCTGGCACACTGTTATGGGGGTTCTGTCGCTGGCACACTGTTATGGCGGTTCTCTAGCTGGCACACTGGTATGTGGGTTCTCTAGCTGGCACACTGTTATGGGGGTTCTCTAGCTGGCACACTGTTATGGCGGTTCTCTAGCTGGCACACTGTTATGGGGGTTCTCTAGCTGGCACACTGTTATGGGGGTTCTCTAGCTGGCACACTGTTATGGGGGTTCTCTAGCTGGCACACTGTTATGGCGGTTCTCTAGCTGGCACACTGTTATGGCGGTTCTCTAGCTGGCACACTGTTATGGGGGTTCTCTAGCTGGCACACTGTTATGGGGGTTCTCTAGCTGGCACACTGTTATGGCGGTTCTCTAGCTGGCACACTGTTATGGCGGTTCTCTAGCTGGCACACTGTTATGGGGGTTCTCTAGCTGGCACACTGTTATGGCGGTTCTCTAGCTGGCACACTGGTATGTGGGTTCTCTAGCTGGCACACTGTTATGGCGGTTCTCTAGCTGGCACACTGTTATGGCGGTTCTCTAGCTGGCACACTGTTATGGCGGTTCTCTAGCTGGCACACTGGTATGGCGGTTCTCTAGCTGGCACACTGTTATGGCGGTTCTCTAGCTGGCACACTGTTATGGCGGTTCTCTAGCTGGCACACTGTTATGGCGGTTCTCTAGCTGGCACACTGTTATGGGGGTTCTCTAGCTGGCACACTGTTATGGGGGTTCTCTAGCTGGCACACTGTTATGGGGGTTCTCTAGCTGGCACACTGTTATGGGGGTTCTCTAGCTGGCACACTGTTATGGGGGTTCTCTAGCTGGCACACTGGTATGTGGGTTCTCTAGCTGGCACTCTGTTATGGCGGTTCTTTAGCTGGCACACTGTTATGGCGGTTCTCTAGCTGGCACACTGGTATGTGGGTTCTCTAGCTGGCACACTGTTATGGCGGTTCTCTAGCTGGCACACTGGTATGTGGGTTCTCTAGCTGGCACACTGTTATGGCGGTTCTCTAGCTGGCACACTGTTATGGCGGTTCTCTAGCTGGCACACTGTTATGGCGGTTCTCTAGCTGGCACACTGTTATGGCGGTTCTCTAGCTGGCACACTGTTATGGCGGTTCTCTAGCTGGCACACTGTTATGGCGGTTCTCTAGCTGGCACACTGTTATGGGGGTTCTCTAGCCGGCACACTGTTATGGGGGTTCTCTAGCCGGCACACTGGTATGGCGGTTCTCTAGCCGGCACACTGGTATGGCGGTTCTCTAGCCGGCACACTGTTATGGCGGTTCTCTAGCCGGCACACTGTTATGGCGGTTCTCTAGCCGGCACACTGTTATGGCGGTTCTCTAGCTGGCACACTGTTATGGGGGTTCTCTAGCTGGCACACTGTTATGGCGGTTCTCTAGCTGGCACACTGTTATGGGGGTTCTCTAGCTGGCACACTGTTATGGCGGTTCTCTAGCTGGCACACTGGTATGTGGGTTCTCTAGCTGGCACACTGTTATGGCGGTTCTCTAGCTGGCACACTGTTATGGGGGTTCTCTAGCTTGCACACTGGTATGGGGGTTCTCTAGCTGGCACACTGGTATGGGGGTTCTCTAGCTGGCACACTGTTATGGCGGTTCTCTAGCTGGCACACTGTTATGGCGGTTCTCTAGCTGGCACACTGTTATGGGGGTTCTCTAGCTGGCACACTGTTATGGGGGTTCTCTAGCTGGCACACTGTTATGGGGGTTCTCTAGCTGGCACACTGTTATGGGGGTTCTCTAGCTGGCACACTGTTATGGCGGTTCTCTAGCTGGCACACTGGTATGTGGGTTCTCTAGCTGGCACACTGTTATGGGGGTTCTCTAGCTGGCACACTGTTATGGCGGTTCTCTAGCTGGCACACTGTTATGGCGGTTCTCTAGCTGGCACACTGTTATGGCGGTTCTCTAGCTGGCACACTGTTATGGCGGTTCTCTAGGTGGCACAATGTTATGGCGGTTCTCTAGCTGGCACACTGTTATGGCGGTTCTTGGCGGTATTGTGTAACCGTAAATATGACTGACGGAATATACAGGGACTGAATGCTGCCCCCTGCTGGGTGGGTTATGGCAGTAAAAGCTGTGGCCCAGAGCTGAGGTCCCCAAGGGCCCCTCCTTACAACCTGACATTATGGGCTGTCACTATGACCAACAGGGGCATCATAGGCGCTGGAGAAGACCCCAGTATGATGAGGGAGTTGGGGGTCTCCTATAGATTTACATTGAGGCACAGAAGCTGTGGCCCCACCATTGTATTGTTCTATGGTCCCCACATTGGTCCTCCAGGGCTTTCTTAAAGAGGTACTCCGCCCCTAGACCTCATATCCCCTATCCGCGATCTCGGCTGCAGCGAACTTCGTTCCGTGTCACATGACTGGCGATGCGGGGTGGAGGCTCATGATGTCACGGCCACGCCCCCTCAATGCAAGTCTATGGGAGGACTGAACCCGATGCTCTTAACAGACGCCGGGTGCAGCAGGGAGATCATGGGGGTCCCCAGGGGAGGGACCCCGCAATCAGACATCTTATGTCCTATCCTTTGGATGGGGATAAGATGTCTAGGGGCGGAGTGCCCTTTTAATTTGTTCTTGTTATGGCCAATTGTAACTCCCAATGGGTGAGGACCCGCTGTGCCACCTACTCGTTCAACTTTGGGCCAAACTTAGGAGCAGAATCTACCTATCCCCGGTCTTCACACTTTATCTTCTGCTGCAGGGGAGACAACAGGTCACTACCGCCAGAATGGTCCCGGTTAGGTGGCGGCTGACCTGGCAGTTGTGGCGTCGGGTAGTGATGTCGCGAACATAACATTTTCGGTTCGCGAACGGCGAAAGCGAACCTCCGCAAGTGTTTGCGAATCGGGCGAACCGCCATTGACTTCAATGGGAAGGCGAATTTTAAAACCCACAGGGACTCTTTCTGGGCCCAATAGGGATTTAAAAGTGGTTTCAAGGGGACTAACACCTGGACTGTGGTGTGCCGGGGCGGGATCCAGGGCAAAACTCCCATGGAAAATTACATTGATGCAGAGTCTGGTCTTAATCCATAAAGGGCATAAATCACCTATTATTCCTAAATGGTTTGGAACAACGTGCTTTAGCCCCCCTTTAGGCAGCACAGAGAGCCCCCCTTTAGGCAGCACATAGAGCCCCCCTTTAGGCAGCACATAGAGCCCCCCTTTAGGCAGCACATAGTTAGAGCCTCCCTTTAGGCAGCACATAGAGCCCCCTTTAGGCAGCACATAGTTAGAGCCCCCCTTTAGGCAGCACAGAGAGCCCCCCTTTAGGCAGCACATAGAGCCCCCCTTTAGGCAGCACATAGAGCCCCCCTTTAGGCAGCACATAGTTAGAGCCTCCCTTTAGGCAGCACATAGAGCCCCCTTTAGGCAGCACATAGTTAGAGCCCCCCTTTAGGCAGCACAGAGAGCCCCCCTTTAGGCAGCACATAGAGCCCCCCTTTAGGCAGCACATAGAGCCCCCCTTTAGGCAGCACATAGAGCCTCCCTTTAGGCAGCACATAGTTAGATCCCCCCCTTTAGGCAGCACATAGTTAGAGCCTCCCTTTAGGCAGCACATAGTTAGAGCCCCCCTTTAGGCAGCACATAGTTAGAGCCCCCCTTTAGGCAGCACATAGAGCCCTCTTTAGGCATCACATAGTTAGAGCCCCCCTTTAGGCAGCACATAGATTCCCCCATGTTAGACAGCACAAAGTTGGAGCCCCCCTTTAGGCAGCACATAGGTAGAGCCTCCCTTTAGGCAGCACATAATTAGAGCCCCCTTTAGGCAGAACATAGATTCCCCCATATTAGGCAGCACATAGTTAGAGCCCCCCGTTAGGCAGCACTGGTTTTATTTCACAGCAAAAAAAGGTTTTTTTTTATTTTATTTGAACAACTGTCACACCAAATGTGATTTGCACTAGTGTGACAATGAGCAAAAAAGGTTGCCAGCGGAGTTCCCCTTTTAAGCAGAGGTCCCCAACCAGGGTGCCTCCAGCAGTTGCAAGACACACAGACTGAACTTATAGCCCTTTTAATACTGTAGTAGTTAGTTGCTTGAAGGAACTTAAGTTTTATACTGTAGTACCCCTTTTAACCAGCGGTTCCCTCCCAACCAGGGTGCCTCCAGCTGTTGCAAGACACACGGACTGATATTTCAGCCCTAAAAAGGGCTTTTTTGGGTGCTGTCCTTAAAGCAGATGTTACTCTAGTGCTTTAGGAGTAAACTGGACCCTGAATACACCACCTAGCAGCAACCTAGCTATCGCTTTCCCAATACAGCAGGAGCAGCTTCTCTGACCCTCCACTACCTAAGCCTGCAGCCCAATGAGGGGAAAATGGCGTCCGTGCAGGAGGTAGGAGGGTCTGGAAGGGAGGGACTGCTGCTGATTGGCTGTAATGTGTCTGCTGACTCTGACTCACAGGGTCAAAGTTTACCGCAATGTTAAAGTATAGGGGGCGGATCGAACTTCACATATGTTCGCCCGGCGATGCGAACGCGAACATGCTAAGTTCGCCGGAAACTGTTTGCCGGCGAACAATTTGCGACATCTCTAGTGTCGGGGTGTGAGGTGCAGGGTAGATGCAGGGCAGATGTTATGGCCCAAGGGGCAGATGGTATTAACCCCTTCTTGTCATTATGCCAAGGCGTGGTTTAGCCTTTACCTAAGGTAATACCGCTGGTCCTGGGTTAGGCACGGGGGCAATTAAGACACCGATGCCAGATTAAGGATAACGGCAGCTTTACTGAGGGTAAGCAGGTGACACAGGGGGACCGCGCAGGCTTGCTGAGACTTGCAGTAGTTAGACTGACTTTAGTGCAGGCCACGGTGACTACAGATGGACTTGACTTGACAGAGATGGTGACTGACAATAAGACGACTTGACTGATGACTGACTTGTGGCTGCAGACTTTAGGCTTGAGGCCTCCAATGCTCCGGACACTGAGACGACCTCAGCAGGAATAGCAATGAGCTAAGAGAGAGATTGTAGCCCCTCCCCTGGTTTTATAGGGGGCTGTGCAAGGAGCCCATAGGTCACTTGGGAGGTCACCTGGTCACTGGAGCCTCCAGGGTAACAATCATGTGATCCAAACATTAAAGCAACAGTACATTATATATACAAAACCTATGTACAACATGGTGAACTGTAAGGAGGGGCTAGGGACATACAGAGACTCTGCCTGACAGGACAGGAGGACAGTACGAGGCCACATCATCCCATACTGGGACACTACACGGTTGAGGCGAGCTGACACTGAAGATGGAGATAGCTAAGCAGAGTCCAGTTATTGATATAGCAGAGCTGAGCTGGTTGGGTAGCAGAGCTGAGAAATTCCATAGCTGTCAAGTGGAGCACGATACGGCAGGGTCAGGCAGATGGAGTCACAGAACAAGCAGATCAGGATCAGTAGTACCTGGCAGTGATTGGAGGAGGACAGGAATCAGAGATGTGCATGGATCCTTAAAGATACGGCTCATTCGCACGTGGCCACTACAGGGTGCCCCCGAAACTATCACCACCTGTTACAGTAAAGAAGATGTCCAGAGTCTGCAGAGAAGAGGGTGCGGCCATGGTAGGAAGCAGAACAACTGTTAACTGGTGGCCTTACACCAATAGGAGGCTTTTCTTGATAAAACCATCACTATGACCTGGATCCCCTGTGGTTATTGGGGGCTATAATATTGCAAAAGAAAAGTGTAAAAAAATCATTAACCCTTTCAATTATCCCTTCCCCTAATAAAAGTTTGAATCACCCGGCATTTCCAATAATAAAAAAAAACTGTGTAAATAAAAAAAAAATCAACATATGTGGTATCGCCGCGTGCGGAAATGTCCGAATTAAAAAAATATACCGCTAATTAAACCGCACGGTCAATGGCGTACACGCAAAAAATTCCAAAGTCCAAAATAGCGTATTTTTGGTCACTTTTTATATCATGAAAAAATAAATAAAAAGCGATCAAAAAGTCAGATCAATGCAAAAATGGTACAGACAAAAACTTCAGATCACGGCGCAAAAAATGAGTCCTCATAGCGCCCTGAACACAGAAAAATAAAAAAGTTATAGGGGTCAGAAGATGACAATTTTAAACGTATAAATTTTCCTGCGTGTAGTTATGATTTTTTTCCAGAAGTGCGACAAAATCACCTATATAATTAGGGGATCATTTTAATCTTATGGACCTACAGAATAAAGAGAAGGTGTCATTTTTACTGAAAAATGTACTACGTAGAAACGGAAGCCCCCAAAAGTTACAAAATGGCGTTTTTTTCAGTTTTGTCGCTCAATTATTTTTTTTCCTGTTTCACCGTAGATTTTTGAGTAAAATGACTGATATCATTACAAAGTAGAATTGGTGGCGCAAAAAATAAGCCATAATACAGATTTTTAGGTGCAAAATTTAAAGAGTTATGATTTTTTAAAGGTAAGGAGGAAAAAACGAAAGAGCAAAAACGGAAAAACGCCCGGTCCTTAAGGGGTTAAGGGTCCGTGCACATTAATTTATCCCCACAGGATTCTCTGTCCGCACTACAGAACTTCAGGGAATTTCCATTGTTAATGGGTGTGGTGTCCCGGTACCGTATTGCATACCGTACCTTGTATGGTGCTCCCCAAAGTCAGAGTTACTACGTTCTGGTAGGGTCCCCCAGGTGGGACAGCCCCTGGTCGCCTCCTTCGCTGCGCGTTGCCATGGGTACCTGGACGCCATCTGCTGATTGGCCTAGATCCACTTGCCACACGAGACACTCTGAGAACGAGGCGCGCAGGCGCTGTTGTTACTTCCTGATGCCGAATACTGTAATAACGTGGATGGACTTGTCATCCGGTGAGTGTGTGTTCCCCCACATATTTAACCCTGTATGTTTCACTACACATGTGCGTCACTTTATTAATTAAACACAATTAGTGTTTATCTTAATGTATTTATTGCACTATATTGTGTAAAAGTTTTGCTTCACAGTTTTGTATTTCGTAACTTATGTCTATGGATGTTTTTTGATTTGTTTACATTATGCATTTGCACTTTATTTATTGGTTGATTTTGCACATTGTTTAGCACCATTTGTAATTGGTTCTCCTATAAAGATTTGGTTAGCACTGGTTGTGTGAGGCTTAAGAAAGGTCAGGTTGAGCTGACTGAAACGTCGCTGCTGTATTGACACCTTATATGGAATAAACACCTATTTTTTTTTTCATGAATTTCGTTGCCGTGGACGAGACTTTTTTTTCTGTTTGAAAGATGATCCCCTAACCAAGGATCCAGGAGCTGCGTGCACCTCCCTACGACACTTTTCCTTTCAGTGGTTGTGCTGTTCTTTTTCTACTACCGCCTCTTTCTCTAGCTCTATAATGTATATATTTAATATAATGTATAGAAGTGTACTTACCTTGTTGGTAATTCCTCTATAGTATGTTGGAGGACCTTTGGAGGTCCTTGGGTCACATGTTTCCCATAACCCTTTGTAAAGATGATTGACACAAGTATTGGACCAATTAGCTCTAGTCCAGCCCCTGCCCATATAAGGGAGCTGTAGCCAATTATCGCTCTCTTGGGTTGCTGCTCTCGTGGATGCCGGAATAGCAGGACGGATCTGCGCAACTTTCAAAGATAAGCAAGGCCAGAAAACCTACCGGCCTCAGCTGAACTAAACCGTGAGTTCTAAACTAAATCCCCTTTAAAACTAGCGTGACTACTGGACTGAAACTAAATCCCCTAAATCCAGTGGAACAGCGCATATCAGTCTACGGACTCTAAACCACTTAAGGTCCCAACCACTGTCAATCTCTAAGAGACTTTGCATGTATAGAGACTGTTCCGATTGTGAAGCTTGCATAAAATCTTCACTAAAGTTCCAACTGTTTTCAGCAAATTCTCCGGTTGTGGACATTCAATTATTCTATACCTCCCTATCCCTCTTGGGAAGGGTGGCGGTAGGACAAGCATTACAGAGGAGCCCTTACCCTGGCGTCATGGATAGAAAGGGTTAACCAGACACTCTTTAGTCACCGCACAGCTACACCCCATATACCCTACTCCCCCAGGCTATCACATAGCTTTTTGGCGTCCTACGAACAGGACACGGGTGTGTGCCTCCAGCTGTTGCCACCAATTAAAGTGTACTCCCCCTATGTAAGTGTCTGTATTGATGTGTTTCGGAGCACTATATAATTGTACGGAATTTTGTGTATGGTGCCGCGTGCAGAGAGCACACGCGAAAATTAAGGGGGAGGCGAAAATTAACCTGCTGCCGGAAAAGCGCGCGAAGAAAGCCCGTGCTGCGCCATGACCCGCCCCTGGGCGTCGCTATCAAGTAAATGTATCGCAACCGAAAGGGAACTTAAATTCACAGTTGTTGTTTCCGGGGGAACCGGAAGTCGGGGCTGCACCAATGACGTCCTTCCGGCCGGCAGCCATTTTGGAGAAGCCCATTATAAAAGGAGCCCTGCACAGCGACCTCTTCAGTCTGCACAAGGAAGAGACGGAGAGTACAGACATGGCGGAGAGAAGCGTTCCACGTGGCGTGTGCACCAAGATGGCACCGGAGCAAAGGAAAGTTGCGGCGGTCGCAGCCCAACTGTTCCACGACCTTGCCGACCATCTGCAGCAGTTATCATTGGATGAAGAGGGGGCCTGCAATCTTCCCCCACTGCCCGATGATGACGAGGACTGGCCGGACACCCCTCTGGAGCATCTTCACCGGTGAGACTGTCCCCTCACTATCGGACATCGTGGGCTGAGATCCCGATGGAGGAATCTTCTGTAAGTACATCATAAGAAGCTGCCTTCTCTTCCTCCACCAGCCCTGAGCCAGAAATACCCCTGTCTGCTTTGCCGAGTGCACGACCGCGCTCGCCAAAATTGCCTAAATGGACCTTTTTGGAATGAACCTGAAATGATCCAGTACATGCATGATGTTCTCCAACCCCTGCCTCGGAAGTTCCTTCCACCAGTCCCTAAGGCACAGAGAGAAAGGGCCCCTTAGGAAGCCGAACTGGCCGAAGTGATGGCAAAGTTAAAGGCCCGACACAGAGAACTTTATGTCCCCAAGCATGTTAATCTGCCTCATGAGGAGAGGATCCGCTACCAAGAGAACACCAAAGAAATGGAGGCACTCTACATTCGCATGTGGGATCATCCCCGAGAAGGGGAGAAGTCCTTGGAACGTCGCAGAGCAACAGTGGCCAAGTTCGACAAGGTCAGAGGCTACGGTACCCTCATTGATTGCCACACAGGCTATACCATCCTAGTAAACCGGTGAGCTGTACAGAGGCCATATATCCACCAAAAGTTCCATTCCCTGGAGGTGGGTGAGATAGTGGAATACACCCCCATCCAGGGCCTGCGAGGAGAGTGGGCGGCCGCAGTCACCAGGCCAGCAGCTCCAACCCAGCTTCCTTTCAAGTATTTTCCATCAACTGATTGGGAGGCGGACCCCTTCCAGCTCAGGCCAAAATGGGCTGCTCCTGATGCCTCCACCTACGAGCCTGAGGAGGAGTTTCTACAGCAGCAGCCACTGTTTCCTGCAAAGTGCCCAGGCCTACTCCTACCCAGGAGGTTTGTCCTCAACTGCGGGCACCAACCACAGTACCTAGTCCTATTCCCGGCGCAGAGGTTTGGCCTGCCCACCAGGTACCTACGAAAGTGCTGCGGCCCACTCCCGACGAGGAGGTGGGTCCGAATCAACCAGCACCAACTGTTAATCTTAACCCTACAGTGTCACACTCTACCCTCACTAATGTGGTGTGGGAAAGCCCCATCAATTCTTTGCCTGTTTCTGATCTTGAGAGGGGTAGAGGTTCCAGAAGAGGAGCAGGACAACACCTCAAGAGTTTCTTCTGAACTGTGACATGTTTTTCTAAAGTTTTTTTGTCTTCACAGACTTTTCTGCAACGTTTAAGAAGTGTGCCTAGCAGGACTATGCTAAGACTGTTCCAGTTGAAACCGTAACCGTCAAGCTTTTGTGCCTGGTCCTCAGACCAAGAGACGCCTAGTGGTAGGAGATTCGTAAGTGTTGGCCCAGCTAAACAGTGATAGCCATGATCTGTGGACTCTTAGTACAGGTGGACTGCTGATCCTTGCACGTCTGTTTTCGTGTAAATACCTCAATAGTAACGTAATATTCTTTTGTTCTAATTGCACTTATCAGGTGAATGCACCTGAACCCTGTTGGAGTGTTTAATAAATGTTTGTGCTAAGGTAACTAAATGTAAACGGTTATTGTACACGGAAGAAAAATAGCCTTGTACACGTGTACATAATTTTTTTTTAATAGGTGTTGTAGTAGTTGCCAGTAAGTAGCTCTCTCAGCTCCTCTGGGAGTAACATTTCTGTCACCCATCACTAACACCATCTCAAAGGTTTACACAAGGGAAACTACCCTTAAGCTATCAAGACTGACCTTTCACGTAGTACTGTACACATAGTACCTCAAACTAATCACTTAACCCCTTAAGGACCCAGCCAATATTCACTGTAGGACCCAGACCACTGTCACTTTAAGCATTAATAACTCTGATGCTTTTACCTTTCATTCTGATTCCGAGAAAGTTTTTTCGTGACATATTCTACTTTATGTTAGTGGTAAAATTTTGTCTATACTAAAAATTTCAAAATGTGATGAAAAAATAGAAAATTTTGCATTTTTTTTTAACTTTGAAGCTCTCTGCTTATAAGGAAAATGAATATTCCAAATAAATGATATATTGATTCACATATACAATATATTATGATTGCATCATAAAGTTGAGATGTTTTTACTTTTGGAGACATCAGAGGCTTCCAATTTTTCTAAAAATTTTCTAAATCGAAATTTTTCAGGGACCAGTTCAGTTTTGAAGTGGATTTGAGGGGCCTTCTTTTTAGAAATACCCCATAAATGACCCCATTATAAAAACTGCACCCCTGAAGTTTGAAAGTATTCAAAATGACATTCAGTAAGTTTGTTAACCCTTTAGGTGTTTCACAGGAATAGCAGCAAATTGAAGGAGAAAATTCAAAATCTTCATTTTTTACACTTGCATGTTCTTGTAGACCCAGTTATTGAATTTTTACAAGGGGTAAAAGGAGAGAAATCTTCCTAAAATGTGTAACCCAATTTCTTCTGAGTATGGAAATACCCCATGTGTGGACGTCAAGTGCTCTGCTGGCGCACTACAATGCTCAGAAGAGAAGGAGCGCCATTAAGCTTTTGGGGAAAAAATAGTTTGGAATGGAAGTCAGGGGCCATGTGCGTTTACAAAGCCCTCCATGGTGCCAGAACAGTGGACCCCCCACATGTGACCCTATTTTGGAAACTACACCTCTCACAGAATTTAATAAGGGGTGCAGTGAGTATTTACACCCCACTGGCGTTTGAAAGATCTTTGGAACAGTGGGCTGTGCAAATGAAAAATTACCTGTGGGACATAAATGCTCACTGTACCCCTTATTACATTACATAAGGGGTGTAGTTTCCAAAATGGGGTAACATGGGGGGGGGGGTCCATTGTTCTGGCACTATGGGGGCTTTGTAAACACACGTGGCCTTCAATTCCGGTCAAATTTTTTCTTCAAAATCCCAATGGTGCTCCTTCTCTTCTGAGCATTGTAGTGCACCCGCAGAGCACTTTACATCCACATATGGGGTATGTTCTTACTCAGAAGAAATGGGGTTACAAATTTTGGGGGCTTTTTTCCTATTTTCTCTTGTGAAAATTAAAAATTTAGGGTAACACCAGCATTTTAGTGAAAACATTTTTTTTTCATCTTTCCATCCAACTTTGAAGAATTTTCATTAAACACCTGTGGGGTGTTAAGGCTCACTATACCCCTTGTTACGTTCCATCAGGGGTGTAGTTTCCAAAATGGGGTCATATGTGGGTATTTATTTTTTTGCGTTTATGTCAGAACCGCTGTAAAATCAGCCACCCCTGTGCAAATCACCAGTTTAGGCCTCAAATGTACATGGTGCACTCTCACTCCTGAGCTTTGTTGTGCGCCCGCAGAGCATTTTAAGCCCACGCTACTGGGGCCCTTCGGCATTAACCACTTCTCCACAGAACTCTATACATGTTTTTATTTAACATACCAGTGTTACCTTTCTATGCAGCAACTCTGTTGCTCTACGTGCTTTATTTATATTTTCAGGGGAACCCTCTGGCCAGAAGAATACCCTGTACACAGGAAAAATGTTAGACAGGTGAATTATGGACTGGAAATGTACATGTTAGATACAGTCCTAACTAGGCATTTGACTAGCTTATATATATATATATTTATTTATTATGTATGCTGACTGAATTGGACTATGTGTTATACTGAACATTGTATACACAGCAATACCATTATTCCTTATACCTACCCTTGGCGGTGAGGTAGTGGCTACGCTTCTCCTGATCTGGTCAGGAAACCTCCTATAGAAATTGCCATGAACAAAAGACACTGTACACTTAAACATTTTCATACAAACATATTATATACATTTTATTATAGTACACCACCATGTGTACTATAATGTCAACGTGACTGTGCCCCCTCTAATGGACTCACTCGGGTGTTCCAGTTCAGCCAGGACAACGTGGGCTCTATAATGGTGGGGCTGATGGTGACCACCGTTTGCACCGCAGCAGCTTGCGCCACTGGAAGAACAGCAGTTGGTGCCTGTTGGGCCGGCCAAACTTCCTCTGCGGGAGTAGGCCGAGGCTCTTTGATTGGTGACCGCTGGTTAGGCCAAACCTCCTCGGCCACAGGAGTAGGCCTGGGCACATTCACAGACGACTGTGGTAGATACTTTGGTGCCATGACAGGCACTTTGGCCATGTAGATCTCTTCCTTCTGGATGGTACCTCTGACTGGCAGCAAACAAAAGGGATCTGCGTTCCAGTCATCCGATGGGAAGTAGGCAAACGGAACTTGGGTTGGGTCACCGCAGCCGCCCACTTTCCTCTCATGCTCTGTATTCCACAATCTCCCCGCTCTTTAGAGAATGCAAAGATTGGGGGATATAGTCTCTCTGCACTGCCAACGATTGACCAAGATGGTCCCACCATGATGACAATCCATGAGGGTGCCAAACCCCCGCACCTTGTCGAATTTCACAACCCTGACTTGGCAGGGTTACAGGGGTGGCTCTCCCTCTCAGGGATGTTCCAGGTTTCTAATGTACAAGGCCTCTAATGCTTTAGTGTCCTGTTGCTGTGCCTGTCGCACCTCATATGGCAGTAGCTTTGGCACATATCTTTCCATTCTTTTGGGCCCTCAGCCCTTCTACAATCTCGGCCACCTCGGCTTCTCTTCTGGCCCTCTCGGACTGGGCCGTCGGAACTGGGGGATGGGACTTCTCGGGCAGGGGAAGAAGGTGCTCCCTCATATATTGTATCAGTCCAGGCTCATCACCAAACAACCACTTAGGTAATGGTGGTGACTGGGGACGTACAGCAGACTTCTGGATCTGAGAGGTTCGCTCTGGGCTAGGGGTAGAAGGAGGGGTAGAGAAAGTGGCCTCTGCCGGGGGAACTCACTTCTGACTCCTCAGTGTGGATTTCGGCCCAGAACCCCCAGGTCAGGTGGGAGAAGGGACAGCCTCACCGGTGACAATTCTCTTGAAGATCTTGACGTACCCTCCACCGGGGTTGCTGGACCAATCTCCATCGTCCTCGGTCAGCGGGACTTTGTAGTAGGCCTCCTCGGCCCCGTTAGAGATCCTTTGGAGACGATCAGCTAACTCTTGAAACGTGCTCCGCGGCGACTTTCTGGGCCTCCGGCGCCATGTTGGGACTCTCCGACCTCGTGCCTTCCATGTTGCTCCAATTGCTGACTTCTGGCAAACTGAGAGGATCCAGCGGCGCTGCTCCTTTTATACAGGGCTTTGGGAAAATGGCCGCCGGCCGGAAGTGCGTCAGCTGTGCGGCGCTGACTTCCGCTCCACCAGCAACAAGGGGCAGATTTATACAGTTCCACTTCGGCATCGATACAGCAACATGGTTTCCACGACCAGCGCGGGATATTTTCGCATGCTTCCCCGGAACATCTTTAACCCTTGCGGGGTCGGAGGTTGTGTGTAGAATGTGTAGGGGCAGGTTCGTATTTCACATACAGGACTCTGCTGAGTAAACTGGCTTTTACCAAATTCCTAAAATATATCGGAAGGCAAACAGGGCCCAATATGTGAACCGCTCCAGACTGAAGGGACCACATTGTGTACAGCGCTGCAGATATGTTGGTGCTATATAGTGCTGGACATTAATCAGCCATAAGATTAAAACCGTTGCACCATTTACCACACATGCTGCCACTTTCTATAATGGAGAACAGGAAGGTTTACAGCAGTTTGCTCTACCACAGCCTCTGCGGGATCAGACCAGAGGGGCCTTCACCCCCACACATTTATCAGCCTTGGGCCCCCATGATATTGTCCCCAGTCACCGGTCATTATTCCTTGGGACCCCATTACCCTGTCCCTGGTCGCCCTTCTTTGAGCCCCATGACCCTGACCCCAGTCACCGTTCATCCCTCCTTGGGGCCCCCATCACCATGTCCCTAGTTACCAGTCCTCCTTTCTTGGGCCCCATGATCCTGTCCCTGGTTGTCCTTCCTGAGCCCCCAACACCCTATCCCCGGCCCCTGGTTGTCTTTCCTTGACCCCCATGATCCTGTCCCCTGTCCCCTGTTGTCCCTCCTTGGCCCCCATTACCCTGTCCCTGGTTGCCCTTCTTTGAGCCCCATGACCCTGACCCCAGTCACCGTTCATCCCTCCTTGGGGCCCCCATCACCATGTCCCTAGTTACCAGTCCTCCTTTCTTGGGCCCCATGATCCTGTCCCTGGTTGTCCTTCCTGGGCCCCCATCACCCTATCCCCGGCCCCTGGTTGTCTTTCCTTGGGCCCCATCCACCTGGTCCCTAGTAACTGGTTGTCATTCCTTGACCCCCATGATCCTGTCCCCGGTCCCCTGTTGTCCCTCCTTGGCCCCTATAACCCTGTTACCAGTCGTCATTGCTTGTGCCCCCATCACCATTGTCACCAGATAATCCACATCAGGTTGTGTTCACACAGGCAGTAACACATGGGATTTGACCAATCTCCTATTGGTTTCCATGGGAGATGATGAATGGATGACATCATATCTCTCTGCGCCATCTCCCTTAAGGTCCACAGTGGCTTCAGGCCCGGGCCCCGCACTGGAAGGTTTTTGCACCAATTTTTATTATAGACTCGGCCGATGCTTGAGGAGGGATTTACTTGTCAACAAAATGAATGCAGCTCATGAGACGTTCATGAGAAGAACCCCGCCCCCGCTAGGGTCAATATTTAGATTCCCACCCTGTGACACCGGCCTACACAATAGTGGTCCCTACATGATAGATGGAGCCGCCACATATACGTGTCAGAGAACGGGCGGCTTCAGGGGACAAGTGAGGGACATCGGTGGATGAGAGTTCTGGGCTGTTTAACCCCTTAAATAGAAAGAAAAAACAAAAAGGAGCGCCCCCTAGTGAGGCCTGCAGGACGACTTAGGTAGTGGGGGTGAATATGGCGCTTACCAAGGGGGTTATGAAGGGTCAGCAGCCTCTGGGGCCCTCCAAATACCAATGGGACTTTATCGTATGTAAACAGCGCGTTTCAAAGCCGGAACGTCAGGCTACTGATTATACAATAGACTCTTACGTATATCCGTGCGTAGTAAATTAGTGCTGGTTCAAAGGTCACGGGACCCTAATTTACCACACGTAGATATGAGTCTTGTATATCGTGTCATCACCCGACGTTCATGATTCCAAACACATTACTATTATAAAATAAATGCTTTACGGTCAGAGAAACTTTGGACGCGTCTTTGAGAGGCGCCGACGTCCATTTTCAGGGTTGTGGTGTTGCGGTACCGTATTGTATATGTTACCTGTGTAGAGGTCCCCATAGTCAGAGTCCCTAGGATGTCGGGGTCCCTCTTTTGTAGTTTTCTCCTTGTCACCCCTCAGTTAGTCAATGACTATATAGAAATTCTTATCAATAGAAGTATAAGGATATAGATGTATATATTTAGTTATCTACCTGTTCAGCGTAGCAGGACCTGCGGGTCACATGATTAGGTCAGAACTCTATGGTTTTGCTACAGGACCTTTGGAGGTTCTCATGAAGTGTTCACCCACAATGCAATGTAACGGTGAGTGACAGTCATTATGGACCAATCCAAAATGTCCGGCCCCTGCCCATATAAGGGACCTGCGCCATCTTGATCGCTCTCTTGGGTTGCTGACCTCCGCAGCTTACAAGACTATTTACTAGGCCAAAGCCTTGCAGCTTCGGCCTATAACATAGCGGATAGACTGCGCAATTCCCCGCTACTCATCGCAAGATCACTGGATCTAATTACTCCCCTAAATCCAGCGGATCTCTGCTATACAATCCCTAAGAAGCCAAATTGGGCTTATCTGATCCCAACCGACTGTCAATCACTGCTCAGCTATATCTGTAGAGACTGTTATCTGGACTGTTACTATTGCTGCATGTACAGAAAATCTTCAGTAAAAGTTCCTGCAAGTTTTCAGTTAACAGTGGTTGTGGACAATCCTTTATTTCTGTATCACCTATTGCTCTTGGGAAGGGTGGCAATAGGCCTATCAAGATTACAGTATTTAACCCTCACCCTGGCGTCACGAGTGACAAGGGTTAACAGCGCCCTATATTATCCTGAACAGCAACACCCTAACTACCCTACACCCCACGAGACTTTATCCTCTCATCCGCCCCCACATGGTCATTGACTGGTATAACCATTTGGATTTAACCCCTTAACACCTTAAAGGGGTACTCCACATCTAGAATCTTATCCCCTATACAAAGGGGATGCCGGGTGACTGGCGATGCGGGGCGGAGGCTCGTGATGTCATGCCCGCCCCCTCAATGAGAATTTAGGGCAGGGGGCGTGATGGCCGTCAGACCCCTACCATAGACTTGCATTGTGGGGGGCGTGGCCGTGACGTCACAAGCCTCCGGCTCTGAACCCAATGCTCTAA